>NW_027315790.1:3905067-3955067 GCF_026437365.1 Eucyclogobius newberryi
CCTCATGCCGTCCTCATGTCATCCTCATGTCGTCCTCATGTCGTCCTCATGTTGTCCTCATGTCGTCCTCATGCCGTCCTCATGTCGTCCTCATGTCGTCCTCATGTCGTCCTCATGTCGTCCTCATGTCGTCCTCATGTCGTCCTCATGCCGTCCTCATGTCATCCTCATGTCGTCCTCATGTCGTCCTCATGTTGTCCTCATGTCGTCCTCATGCCGTCCTCATGCCGTCCTCATGTCGTCCTCATGTCGTCCTCATGTCGTCCTCATGTCGTCCTCATGCCGTCCTCATGTCATCCTCATGTCGTCCTCATGTCGTCCTCATGTTGTCCTCATGTCGTCCTCATGCCGTCCTCATGTCGTCCTCATGTCGTCCTCATGTCGTCCTCATGTCGTCCTCATGCCGTCCTCAGCTCACACTTCTCACTCTGAGTCGTCTCCTCAGACACTCGGCTTGTGCATTAGAAGGACGTGTAAATGAGGTGACGTTCTTTTGGAGTCCTCTGTGCCTTTAAGACATTGGACAATCCTCTGAGTGCTGCTTGGTGGCTGAGTTGACCGCTCACATGCCTGACCCTGCCATGTGGATCTGGCATCAACAACATGCTGCATGTCCTTCCTCAGTCTCATCCCCATTTCCCCTGTTCTGTCCGGGCCATACGGGGGGAAATTCCTATAAGTCAATAAAGGTCAAACCTGTCCTTTCTCCCGCACTGTGCTGACAAATGTAGACACTTTATCTGGAACTGCTACAGAATATTTAAAAATGTGCAAAACCTCATCACGGAGCTCGAAATACAACAGCAAATAATTCAATTAAATACACCTCCTCTTATATACTTCTGTGATGATCGTAGTATATGAACCTCTGTGCTCCAGTCTAGATGTACCAGTGCTAGTGCTAATGCTAATGTCAGTACCAGTGCTAGTGCTAGTGCTAATGTCATTGTCAGTACCAGCAGTACTAGTGCTAATGTCAGTACCAGCAGTACTAGTGCTAATGTCAGTACCAGCAGTACTAGTGCTAATGTCAGTACCAGCAGTACTAGTGCTAATGTCAGTACCAGCAGTACTAGTGCTAGTCAAGCCCCCAGAGGGCAAGATGTCCGCCCGTTGAAGCCAATGGAGCGTGCTCATTGGTGCATGTCTCCTATAAGTCTCTTACTTCCGCATTACTTCCTGAATAGGGGCTAGCTCCTCCCACCGTTGTGACGACATCGCCACGATACTTTTGGAATATTTCCACTTGAAATGGTCTGTTTACGTAACATATAATGATGAATTGTTATATCCATCTATAAGTATACATGTATCATGTACAAGTATACATGTGTCATGTACAAGTATACATGTATCATGTACAAGTATACATGTATCATGTACAAGTATACATGTGTCATGTACAATTATACATGTATCATGTACAAGTATACATGTGTCATGTACAAGTATACATGTGTCATGTACAAGTATACATGTGTCATGTACAAGTATACATGTGTCATGTACAAGTATACATGTATCATGTACAGTATACATGTGTCATTTACAAGTATACATGTGTCATGTACAAGTATACATGTGTCATGTACAAGTATACATGTATCATGTACAAGTATACATGTGTCATGTACAAGTATACATGTATCATGTACAAGTATACATGTGTCATGTACAAGTATACATGTGTCATGTACAAGTATACATGTATCATGTACAAGTATACATGTGTCATGTACAAGTATACATGTGTCATGTACAAGTATACATGTGTCATGTACAAGTATACATGTATCATGTACAAGTATACATGTGTCATGTACAAGTATACATGTATCATGTACAAGTATACATGTGTCATGTACAAGTATACATGTATCATGTACAAGTATACATGTGTCATGTACAGTATACATGTGTCATTTACAAGTATACATGTATCATGTACAAGTATACATGTATCATGTACAAGTATACATGTGTCATGTACAAGTATACATGTGTCATGTACAAGTATACATGTATCATGTACAAGTATACATGTATCATGTTGTAAAGCTCTGCTATTTAAGATAATTATAAAGAAGTGTTAAACCCCTCCACACCTTATCGTGGTGGAGGGGTTTGAGCGCCCGATTGACCCCAGGAGCCATGTTGTCGGGGCTTCAAGTCCCTGGTCGGGTCTCCCAAGGCAAACAGGTCCTAGGTGAGGGGTCAGACAAAGATCGGTTCAGAAGCCCTTAATGATGACAAAAAGAACAAGGCCGTTTACATCGCCCGGATCGGCGTCACCGGGGCCCCATCCTGGAGCCAGGCCTGGAATGGGTGCTCGATGGCGAGCGCCTGGTGGCCGGGTATTTCCCCACGGGGCCCGGCCGGGCACAGCCCGAAAGAGCGACGTAGGGCCGCCCTCCTGTGGGCCCACCACCCGCAGGAGGATCTATAAGGGGCCGGTGCAGAGAGATCTAACCCTAACCCGGCAGTAAGTCAGACCTGTTCCCAGTGAGGGACTCCTCAGGGCTGCTCTTTGTCGCCGGTTCTGTTCATAGTTTTTATGGACAGAATTTCTAGGCGCAGTCAGGGGTTGGAGGGTGTGGTCAGATGTCGGAGGGTGTGGTCAGATGTCGGAGGGTGTGGTCAGGAGTTGGAGGGTGTGGTCAGGGGTCGGAGGGTGTGGTCAGGGGTTGGAGGGTGTCCGGTTTGGGGACCACAGGATCTCATCTCTGCTGCAGACGATGTTGTCCTGATGGCTCCATCAAACCCGGACCTGCAGCTGCACTGGGACGGTTTGAGCCGAGTGTGAAGCGTCTGGGATGAGAATCAGCTCCAAATCCGAGGTCATGAGTCTCGACCGGAGAAAGGTGTCTTGTCCTCTCCAGGTGGGTGGGGAGTCCTTGCCCCAAGTAGAGGAGTTCAAGTATCTCGGGGTCTTGTTCATGAGGGAAGGATGGAGCGTGAGATCTGTTGTGGTGAAGAAGGAGCTGAGTCCAAAGACAAAGTTCTGGATTTACCGGTCACTCTACGTTCTGACCTCACCTATGGTCATGAGCTTTGGGTAATGACCCAAAGGACAAGATCGTGGATACAAGCGGTCGAAATGAGTTTCCTCCACCGGGTGGCTGGGCGCTCCTTTAGAGATAGGGTGAGGAGCTCAGTCACACGGGGGCAGCTCGGCGTAGAGCCGCTGCTCCTCCAGCTGAGGTGGCTCGGGCATCTGTTCCGGAGCCTCCTGGGTGCCTCCCTGGGGAGGTGTTCCGGGCATGTCCCACCGGGAAGAGGCCCCAGGGAAGACCCAGGACACGCTGGAGAGACTATGTCTCTCGGCTGGCCTGGGAACACCTCGGGATCCCTCCGGAGGAGTTAGAGGAAGTGTCTGGGGAGGAGGAAGTCTGGGAGTCCCTGCTCAGACTGCTGCCCCTGTGACCAGGCCCCGGATAAAGCGGTAAAAGATGGATGGATGTTAAGATAAAAAGTCTGGTTTAATTGACAATGAATTACATTTACTCATTTAAAGGTGGAATAACGTCGGCCTCGGCTTTGGGTTTTTATTTTTCTTATTAACTTTTCAGTTATTGATTTACACAATACAATTTGGGAAATATGCAGATTTCTTGTCATTTTTGCTGTTCAAATGAGAAGAAATATAAAACATAATTTATTCTGTTACATAATGGAGTGAAGCAGTATTTAATTATATTCAATTTCCTTGGGTCGATTTTGTATCATGTCAATCTTTAATAAATGCAAATCTGTTTATGAATGTATTTAATAAGGAACATGAACTATTGAATAAATGTAAATCTGATTTTAGCTACAAATGTAATTTGATCTTTGGTCCTAAGGCAGGAATAGAACTATACAACAGACAAACACAAGGAATGAGCACACATCTGGTTTGATTTGAGCCAGTTTGAGTTGAGTTTTAAAGCTACAATGTGGAACTCCTTTATTAAGCGGAGTTATGGAGTCTGTGAACTGTTTATTAGGCCCGAGCCGAAGGACGAGTATCGTCCCGGCGAGGGACTTATTTTAATAATTATTAGGCTCAGTACCAGTGCTAGTGCTAGTGCTAGTGTTAATGCTAATGCCAGTACCATTTCTAGTGCTAGTGCTAATGCCAGTACCAGTGCTAGTGCTAATGCTAGTGCTAATGCCAGTACCAGTGCTAGTGCTATTGCTAATGTCAGTACCAGTGCTAGTGCTAGTGCTAATGTCAGTACCAGTGCTAGTGCTAGTGCTAATGTCAGTACCAGTGCTAGTGCTAGTGTTAATGCTAATACCAATACCAGTGCTAGTGCTAGTGCTAATGCCAGTACCAGTGCTAGTGCTAATGCCAGTACCAGTGCTAGTGCTAATGCCAGTACCAGTGCTAGTGCTAGTGCTAATGTCAGTACCAGTGCTAGTGCTAGTGCTAGTGCTAGTGCTAATGCCGGTACCAGTGCTAGTGCTAGTGCTAATGCCAGTACCAGTGCTAGTGCTAGTGCTAGTGCTAATGCCAGTACCAGTGCTAGTGCTAGTGCTAGTGCTAATGCCAGTACCAGTGCTAGTGCTAGTGCTAATGCCAGTACCAGTGCTAGTGCTAGTGCTAGTCCTAATGCCAGTACCAGTGCTAGTGCTAGTGCTAGTGCTAATGCCAGTACCAGTGCTAGTGCTAGTGCTAGTGCTAATGCCAGTACCAGTGCTAGTGCTAGTGCTAGTGCTAATGCCAGTACCAGTGCTAGTACTAATGCCAGTACCAGTGCTAGTGCTAGTGCTAGTGCTAGTGCTAATGCCAGTACCAGTGCTAGTGCTAATGCCAGTACCAGTGCTAGTGCTAATGCCAGTACCAGTGCTAGTGCTAATGCCAGTACCAGTGCTAGTGCTAGTGCTAATGTCAGTACCAGTGCTAGTGCTAATGCCAGTACCAGTGCTAGTGCTAATGCCAGTACCAGTGCTAGTGCTAATGCCAGTACCAGTGCTAGTGCTAGTGCTAATGTCAGTACCAGTGCTAGTGCTAGTGCTAGTGCTAATGCCGGTACCAGTGCTAGTGCTAGTGCTAATGCCAGTACCAGTGCTAGTGCTAGTGCTAATGCCAGTACCAGTGCTAGTGCTAGTGCTAGTGCTAATGCCAGTACCAGTGCTAGTGCTAGTGCTAGTGCTAATGTCAGTACCAGTGCTAGTGCTAGTGCTAATGCCAGTACCAGTGCTAGTGCTAGTGCTAGTGCTAATGCCAGTACCAGTGCTAGTGCTAGTGCTAATGCCAGTACCAGTGCTAGTGCTAGTGCTAGTGCTAATGCCAGTACCAGTGCTAGTGCTAGTGCTAGTCCTAATGCCAGTACCAGTGCTAGTGCTAGTGCTAATGCCAGTACCAGTGCTAGTGCTAGTGCTAGTGCTAGTGCTAATGCCAGTACCAGTGCTAGTGCTAGTGCTAGTGCTAATGCCAGTACCAGTGCTAGTGCTAGTGCTAGTGCTAGTGCTAATGCCAGTACCAGTGCTAGTGCTAATGCCAGTACCAGTGCTAGTGCTAATGCCAGTACCAGTGCTAGTGCTAGTGCTAATGTCAGTACCAGTGCAAGTGCTAGTGCTAGTGCTAGTGCTAGTGCTAATGCCGGTACCAGTGCTAGTGCTAGTGCTAATGCCAGTACCAGTGCTAGTGCTAGTGCTAATGCCAGTACCAGTGCTAGTGCTAGTGCTAGTGCTAGTGCTAGTGCTAATGCCAGTACCAGTGCTAGTGCTAATGCCAGTACCAGTGCTAGTGCTAATGCCAGTACCAGTGCTAGTGCTAATGCCAGTACCAGTGCTAGTGCTAGTGCTAATGTCAGTACCAGTGCTAGTGCTAATGCCAGTACCAGTGCTAGTGCTAATGCCAGTACCAGTGCTAGTGCTAGTGCTGGGGTGACCACCTCAAAAAGTCTCAAAAGTGGGACAGGTCATGGGATTTGGTGGGACATGGTGGGGGAGGAACTTTATATAAAAAATCACTTAAAATAAAGTTAAAGCCTATAGGTTATAAGTAAAGTCGTTTAATAAGTTATAGCCCTGCAATATGTCTACACTATGAAGATAAAGAGTGAATTAGTATTTAATATGTGACGGACACAACAATGTTCTGTTCTCAGACAAACAATTACAATGTTTTTCATACTTTCCCCAAATGACGGGAAAGAACAACCAAAAGTGGGACAGTTGGTCAACCTAGTTCCAGTGCTAGTCCTACTGCCAGCACCAATGCCAGTGCTAGTCCTACTGCCAGCGCCAGTGCCAGTGCTAGTCCTACTGCCAGTGCCAGTGCTAGTGCTAATGCCAGTGCCAGTGTCAGTACTGGTGCTAGTCCTACTGCCAGCACCAATGCCAGTGCTAGTCCTACTGCCAGCACCAATGCCAGTGCTAGTCCTTCTGCCAGCACCAATGCCAGTGCTAGTCCTTCTGCCAGCACCAATGCCAGTGCTAGTCCTACTGCCAGCACCAATGCCAGTGCTAGTCCTACTGCCAGCACCAATGCCAGTGCTAGTCCTACTGCCAGCACCAATGCCAGTGCTAGTCCTACTGCCAGTGCCAGTGCTAGTGCTAATGCCAGTGCCAGTGTCAGTACTGGTGCTAGTCCTACTGCCAGCACCAATGCCAGTGCTAGTCCTACTGCCAGCACCAATGCCAGTGCTAGTCCTTCTGCCAGCACCAATGCCAGTGCTAGTCCTACTGCCAGCACCAATGCCAGTGCTAGTCCTACTGCCAGCACCAATGCCAGTGCTAGTCCTACTGCCAGTGCCAGTGCTAGTGCTAATGCCAGTGCCAGTGTCAGTACTGGTGCTAAAGCCAGTGCTAATGCCAGTACTTGTGCCAGTGCTAATCCCTATGCCTTGCTCTGTCCACAGCGTGTCAGCCGCAGTCCCACCCTCAGGAGACATGGCTTTCAGGAGTGCATTTTGTTAGTGACCCAGAGGATATGCAAGTACCCAGTGCTCATCCAACGCATCCTGGACAGCACTGTGGGTAAGCTAGCAACATAGCAACGCATACAGTCTAGCTCCACTTGTAAGACATCCACACACTTATTGCTACAGGTCAGATCTGTGGAAAAGTGAGTCCACTCACAGTAACAGTGGGTGTTATAGGTAGTGAATGTGATGTGGAACTTTCACATTGTGTCTTCTCCAGGAAACAAGCAGGTGATGGTCCCTACACCAGTAAAGTTACACCTACAAATAATAAAGATTTGTGTGAACAGTTTTCCCAGTTATCAGCACAGTTATTGACCAAATGTGTATTTGAATAATATAAAAACACAAATAGGCAAATGCAAAGCCGGATATAGTATATATGGTGAGTCAGTATAAAGTATGGGATCATTCCACTCCAGGGGCTCTGGGTGCAGCAGACATGCCTGATGTCATGTGTGGGTGTGTTTGCACATGTGTGCCTGTGTGTGTCCAGATGAAGAAGAGGCGTCCTCTCTCTCCCAGGCCTTGCTGAAGGCCAGAGAACTGCTGACCGCCATCGAACAACAGGTCAGACACTCACTCTGGGTTTGTGGACCAGACATATTATACCAAAAATATGGTCCTACACTGGGGTCACTCCCAACACTTATAACCAAATTACCCTCAACTTCAATTATAACAAAATTCGTAACTAATTTGGCATATTAACAGTTTTTAAATTCTTGGTTCATTTTGTTGAAATTAGATTTAAAAGAAAATAATTATACATATGAATATGTAATGTATTTAAATGCTAAAAGTTTCAAAAGTAATGATCTGGACAACATTTTGACATTGACTTAATAAGTATGAATAAAGCACTGTTGTGGTGTTGAAAGATGGATGAGCTGCAGAAGAGCCAAAGGGTGGATGAGATCCATGCCACCCTTGACCCGAAGGTAGTGGCCCGAGTCAGGGATGGGCGTGTGTTCCGGCCGGAGGAGCTTCTGCGCCGGAGCCTGCTGCATGAGGGCACTCTGTTCTGGAAGAGCCCCGGGTCACGCCTCAAAGGTGAGGAAACATCTGTGGAGGTACTTGTCCTGCCACCTCCTGCTCTTCTGTTCTGCTCACTCTGCTGTTATGCTGTGCAGAGGTGCAGGTCCTCCTCATGACTGACATCCTGGTGTTTCTGCAGGAGAAGGACCAGAAGTACATCTTCACCAGTCTGGTACTGATATACACACTACTATTCCATTTGAAGGCAGGTTCTCATCCTAAATGAGATTAAGATTCACACATCAAGTGGCCCCAGTGCACAAGATTTAGTTCTGTTTACTTTTGGATCAGTGCTGTTCACTTGTACCTCTCCCTGGTGTGAGGCATCAGCACTTCAATTACATCGGGCTTCAAAGGAAAATAGCCTCATGAATACGCAGGCACACAGCCATTTCACTGATGCAATGCGCAGTGAAATTTAACCTGTGCTTGCATGCACCGTGAGGATAATGCAAGACGGAAAAAGTTGTTTGAGCATCACACAGTGGTAGTTTACCTGGCTACGCAGAGGCCTTTTGGGGAAGTGTCTTTTAAAAACTTTTGACTGGGCACATAACAAAAAACCCTCCTAGTTGGAAAGACCGGTGTTGCTGAAGCACTGCTTCCCCCTCCTGAGGTGTTGGACGGTTAGCCAGAATTTCTTTGAGGCCAACCGATAGTCCATGGTCTCCCTGAATTTCTCCCAGACCCATGTTTTTGCGGTGTGCTTGGCCTGCCGATAGCTGTCAACAGCCTCAGGACTTGTGGGACTCCTTCAGCCTGACGGCATCCATTATTCCCGGTGTCTTAAATCGGTTCAGGGGTGGATGCCGTGACAGAAACCCGAGACATTGCAACCACAGCTCGGAGTAGCCGCATTGACAATGGAGGACAAGAACATGGTCCACTTGGTCTCAAAGTCCTCAGGCTCTCCGGGGATCTGGGAGAAGCTCTACTGGAGGTGTGAGTTGAAGACCCTACTGACATAGGACTCAGCAAGACGTTCCGAACAGATCCTCTTGATGCACTTGGGCATGCCAAGTCTGTCTGGTTTCCCCCCCCGCCAGCAGCGCCAACTCACCACCAGGTGGTGATTGGTTGACAGCTCTGCATCTCTCCTTTTTTTATGATATAATATTTTTTAACCATTATAGTGTACAAAACAATATCGTGTCAAATCAATAATACCATGGTCTCTCTACACCTCCCACTACCTCCCTCCCCCCCCACCTCTAATAACGTTGGGAGGAATCCAGACGCGCACAAAGCCTTTACCTAACGTCACGCACTACAAACAGAGTCAAATTAGAGAGCGTTAAATGAAAATAAACCGGAGCGTTAAACCTGAAGGGCGTGCGGCACGACTCATATAATGAAGTTTTGAAGTTGAGCCAAGTGCCAGTGAAGTCCAGCCCCACTCAAGGTGACGAGTTCCAGACCCCAAACTGTGCGTGAAGGTGTGGCCAACTATATCTACCCAGTAACGCTCGACCTTCCGCACAAGCCCGGGTCTCCCCCTATTAAGATGGCAGTTCACCTTAACGGCGGTGCTTTATATTGTGACAAGCAGTGCATGAAAAAGTTGCAAGAGACAGATTTGCTCGTGTTAGGCTTTAATTTGGAACGACAACAACCTCAAGAACAGTCGGTAACAACTTCCCCGTCCTACAACTGAGACCACCGCCCCAAAACTTCCCGACAACCATTGTGGCAAAGTTAGAACGCTACAATATAGATAAGCCTTATTGTGAAGTGTTACCAGCATTTCTTGTTCTGACTAATTATGACATTTTCCATCCTAGGACAAGCCCCCGGTTTTGTCCCTGCAGAACCTCATAGTGAGACCCATTGCTAACCAGGAGCGGGGCATGTTCTGCATCAGTGACGCGTCTCCTCCAGAGATGTACGAGCTGCACGCTGCCTCCAAGGACGAGCGCAGTGTGTGGACGCAGCAGATCCAGCAGGCTGTGCAGAAGTGTGTGCTCCTCTCTGTGCTCCTCTGTCTCCTGTGCAGTGGTGGAAGAAGTACTCAACTGTTACTTGAGTAAAGATACAGATATAGTACAGGAGCCAAAACAAAAATACTGTTACTTTGTAGTAGTTTTACCTATTATTTAGGTAAAAATTTTGAAGCACCCAAAAGAAAAAGGTTTTTTGCAAAGATTTTGAGAACTGTTAAAAGTCAAAAGTTGTGCCATTTCAGGCAGGTTCAAAAAGTAAAGAAACTTACATTAACTTTTTAGTCCTTCAAAAAATACAGTGGAGAATGCACTTCTCTCACATCTAGTGAAGTAAAAGTTAAAATGATCCACTAAGATACAGATACTGTGAACTTTGCCCACGATATTCTCATGTCCTATCGTGTTCATATCTCAGGCATCAGCTTCTTTATTTCATGTGCCATATTTATCATATGGGACACAATAACCGGCTAGTGTCTACCTCATTATCTGTAAACTGGCACAAATAATCTTCAGGCTGACATCACATCTGACACAAATAACAGCTTTTTAAACGTAGTTAAACTGTGGAAAGACCGTGAGAACGATCCTCGCTGCCTCAGTGTTTCATTAACTAAACTTCAAGAATACTTGTGAATAACAAACATTTATCTTTGTTACTTTCCACCACTGCTCCTGAGCCTCTCTGTGCTCCTGAACCTCTCTGTGCTCCTGAGCCTCTCTGTGCTCCTGAGCCTCTCTGTGCTCCCGAGCCTCTCTGTGCTCCTGAACCTCTACCTCTCTGTGCTCCTGAGCCTCTCTGTGCTCCTGAGCCTCTCTGTGCTCCTGAACCTCTCTGTGCTCCTGAGCCTCTCTGTGCTCCTGAGCCTCTCTGTGCTCCTGAGCCTCTCTGTGCTCCTGAACCTCTCTGTGCTCCTGAGCCTCTCTGTGCTCCTGAGCCTCTCTGTGCTCCTGAGCCTCTCTGTGCTCCTGAACCTCTCTGTGCTCCTGAGCCTCTCTGTGCTCCTGAACCTCTCTGTGCTCCTGAAACTCTCTGTGCTTCTGAGCCTCTCTGTGCTCCTGAGCCTCTCTGTGCTCCTGAACCTCTACCTTTCTGTGCTCCTGAACCTCTCTGTGCTCCTGAGCCTCTCTGTGCTCCTGAGCTTCTCTGTGCTCTTGAACCTCTCTCTGCTCCTGAACCTCTCTGTGCTCCTGAACCTCTCTGTGCTCCTGAGCCTCTCTGTGCTCCTGAACCTCTACCTCTCTGTGTTCCTGAACCTCTCTGTGCTCCTGAGCCTCTCTGTGCTCCTGAGCCTCTCTGTGCTCCTGAACCTCTCTGTGCTCCTGAGCCTCTCTGTGCTCCTGAACCTCTCTGTGCTCCTGAACCTCTCTGTGCTCCTGAGCCTCTCTGTGCTCCCGAGCCTCTCTGTGCTCCTGAACATCTACCTCTCTGTGCTCCTGAACCTCTCTGTGCTCCTGAGCCTCTCTGTGCTCCTGAACCTCTCTGTGCTCCTGAGCCTCTCTGTGCTCCTGAACCTCTGTGCTCCTGAACCTCTCTGTGCTCCTGAACCTCTCTGTGCTCCTCTCTGTGCTCCTGAACCTCTCGGTGCTCCTGAGCCTCTCTGTGCTCCTGAGCCTCTCTGCGCTCCTGAACCTCTCTGTGCTCCTGAGCCTCTCTGTGCTCCTGAACCTCTCTGTGCTCCTGAACCTCTCTGTGCTCCTGAACCTCTCTGTGCTCCTGAGCCTCTCTGTGCTCCTGAGCCTCTCTGTGCTCCTTAACCTCTCTGTGCTCCTGAGCCTCTCTGTGCTCCTGAACCTCTCTGTGCTCCTGAAACTCTCTGTGCTTCTGAGCCTCTCTGTGCTCCTGAGCCTCTCTGTGCTCCTGAACCTTTCTGTGCTCCTGAACCTGTCTGTGCTCCTGAGCCTCTCTGTGCTCCTGAGCCTCTCTATGCTCCTGAGCCTCTCTGTGCTCCTGAACCTCTCTGTGCTCCTGAACCTCTCTGTGCTCCTGAGCCTCTCTGTGCTCCTGAACCTCTCTGTGCTCCTGAACCTCTACCTTTCTGTGCTCCTGAACCTCTACCTCTCTGTGCTCCTGAACCTCTCTGTGCTCCTGAACCTCTCTGTGCTCCTGAACCTCTCTGTGCTCCTGAGCCTCTCTGTGCTCCTGAACCTATCTGTGCTCCTGAACCTCTCTCTGCTCCTGAGCCTCTCTGTGCTCCTGAGCCTCTCTGTGCTCCTGAGCCTCTCTGTGCTCCTGAGCCTCTCTGTGCTCCTGAACCTCTCTGTGCTCCTGAGCCTCTCTGTGCTCCTGAGCCTCTCTGTGCTCCTGAACCTCTCTGTGCTCCTGAACCTCTCTGTGCTCCTGAACCTCTCTCTGCTCCTGAGCCTCTCTGTGCTCCTGAGCCTCTCTGTGCTCCTGAACCTCTCTGTGCTCCTGAACCTCTCTGTGCTCCTGAACCTCTCTGTGCTCCTGAACCTCTACCTTTCTGTGCTCCTGAACCTCTACCTCTCTGTGCTCCTGAACCTCTCTGTGCTCCTGAACCTCTCTGTGCTCCTGAACCTCTCTGTGCTCCTGAGCCTCTCTGTGCTCCTGAACCTCTCTGTGCTCCTGAACCTCTCTGTGCTCCTGAACCTCTCTCTGCTCCTGAGCCTCTCTGTGCTCCTGAACCTCTCTGTGCTCCTGAGCCTCTCTGTGCTCCTGAGCCTCTCTGTGCTCCTGAACCTCTCTGTGCTCCTGAGCCTCTCTGTGCTCCTGATTCTCTCTGTGCTCCTGAACCTCTACCTCTCTGTGCTCCTGAGCCTCTCTGTGCTCCTGAGCCTCTCTGTGCTCCTGAACCTCTACCTCTCTGTGCTCCTGAACCTCTCTGTGCTCCTGAGCCTCTCTGTGCTCCTGAGCCTCTCTGTGCTCCTGAACCTTTCTGTGCTCCTGAACCTCTGTGCTCCTGAGCCTCTCTGTGCTCCTGAACCTCTCTGTGCTCCTGAGCCTCTCTGTGCTCCTGAGCCTCTCTGTGCTCCTGAGCCTCTCTGTGCTCCTGAACCTCTCTGTGCTCCTGAACCTCTCTGTGCTCCTGAACCTCTCTGTGCTCCTGAGCCTCTCTGTGCTCCTGAACCTCTACCTCTCTGTGCTCCTGAGCCTCTCTGTGCTCCTGAACCTCTCTGTGCTCCTGAACCTCTCTGTGCTCCTGAGCCTCTCTGTGCTCCTGAGCCTCTCTGTGCTCCTGAACCTCTCTCTGCTCCTGAGCCTCTCTGTGCTCCTGAACCTCTCTGTGCTCCTGAGCCTCTATGTGCTCCTGAGCCTCTCTGTGCTCCTGAACCTCTCTGTGCTCCTGAACCTCTCTGTGCTCCTGAGCCTCTCTGTGCTCCTGAACCTCTCTGTGCTCCTGAGCCTCTCTGTGCTCCTGAGCCTCTCTGTGCTCCTGAACCTCTCTGTGCTCCTGAGCCTCTCTGTGCTCCTGAACCTCTCTGTGCTCCTGAAACTCTCTGTGCTTCTGAGCCTCTCTGTGCTCCTGAGCCTCTCTGTGCTCCTGAACCTCTACCTTTCTGTGCTCCTGAACCTCTCTGTGCTCCTGAGCCTCTCTGTGCTCCTGAGCTTCTCTGTGCTCTTGAACCTCTCTCTGCTCCTGAACCTCTCTGTGCTCCTGAGCCTCTCTGTGCTCCTGAGCCTCTCTGTGCTCCTGAACCTCTACCTTTCTGTGCTCCTGAACCTCTCTGTGCTCCTGAGCCTCTCTGTGCTCCTGAGCTTCTCTGTGCTCTTGAACCTCTCTCTGCTCCTGAACCTCTCTGTGCTCCTGAACCTCTCTGTGCTCCTGAGCCTCTCTGTGCTCCTGAACCTCTACCTCTCTGTGTTCCTGAACCTCTCTGTGCTCCTGAGCCTCTCTGTGCTCCTGAGCCTCTCTGTGCTCCTGAACCTCTCTGTGCTCCTGAACCTCTCTGTGCTCCTGAGCCTCTCTGTGCTCCTGAACCTCTCTGTGCTCCTGAACCTCTCTGTGCTCCTGAACCTCTCTGTGCTCCTGAGCCTCTCTGTGCTCCCGAGCCTCTCTGTGCTCCTGAACATCTACCTCTCTGTGCTCCTGAACCTCTCTGTGCTCCTGAGCCTCTCTGTGCTCCTGAACCTCTCTGTGCTCCTGAGCCTCTCTGTGCTCCTGAACCTCTGTGCTCCTGAACCTCTCTGTGCTCCTGAACCTCTCTGTGCTCCTCTCTGTGCTCCTGAACCTCTCGGTGCTCCTGAGCCTCTCTGTGCTCCTGAGCCTCTCTGCGCTCCTGAACCTCTCTGTGCTCCTGAGCCTCTCTGTGCTCCTGAACCTCTCTGTGCTCCTGAACCTCTCTGTGCTCCTGAACCTCTCTGTGCTCCTGAGCCTCTCTGTGCTCCTGAGCCTCTCTGTGCTCCTTAACCTCTCTGTGCTCCTGAGCCTCTCTGTGCTCCTGAACCTCTCTGTGCTCCTGAAACTCTCTGTGCTTCTGAGCCTCTCTGTGCTCCTGAGCCTCTCTGTGCTCCTGAACCTTTCTGTGCTCCTGAACCTGTCTGTGCTCCTGAGCCTCTCTGTGCTCCTGAGCCTCTCTATGCTCCTGAGCCTCTCTGTGCTCCTGAACCTCTCTGTGCTCCTGAACCTCTCTGTGCTCCTGAGCCTCTCTGTGCTCCTGAACCTCTCTGTGCTCCTGAACCTCTACCTTTCTGTGCTCCTGAACCTCTACCTCTCTGTGCTCCTGAACCTCTCTGTGCTCCTGAACCTCTCTGTGCTCCTGAACCTCTCTGTGCTCCTGAGCCTCTCTGTGCTCCTGAACCTATCTGTGCTCCTGAACCTCTCTCTGCTCCTGAGCCTCTCTGTGCTCCTGAGCCTCTCTGTGCTCCTGAGCCTCTCTGTGCTCCTGAACCTCTCTGTGCTCCTGAGCCTCTCTGTGCTCCTGAGCCTCTCTGTGCTCCTGAACCTCTCTGTGCTCCTGAACCTCTCTGTGCTCCTGAACCTCTCTCTGCTCCTGAGCCTCTCTGTGCTCCTGAGCCTCTCTGTGCTCCTGAACCTCTCTGTGCTCCTGAACCTCTCTGTGCTCCTGAACCTCTCTGTGCTCCTGAACCTCTCTGTGCTCCTGAACCTCTACCTTTCTGTGCTCCTGAACCTCTACCTCTCTGTGCTCCTGAACCTCTCTGTGCTCCTGAACCTCTCTGTGCTCCTGAACCTCTCTGTGCTCCTGAGCCTCTCTGTGCTCCTGAACCTCTCTGTGCTCCTGAACCTCTCTGTGCTCCTGAACCTCTCTCTGCTCCTGAGCCTCTCTGTGCTCCTGAACCTCTCTGTGCTCCTGAGCCTCTCTGTGCTCCTGAGCCTCTCTGTGCTCCTGAACCTCTCTGTGCTCCTGAGCCTCTCTGTGCTCCTGATTCTCTCTGTGCTCCTGAACCTCTACCTCTCTGTGCTCCTGAGCCTCTCTGTGCTCCTGAGCCTCTCTGTGCTCCTGAACCTCTACCTCTCTGTGCTCCTGAACCTCTCTGTGCTCCTGAGCCTCTCTGTGCTCCTGAGCCTCTCTGTGCTCCTGAACCTTTCTGTGCTCCTGAACCTCTGTGCTCCTGAGCCTCTCTGTGCTCCTGAACCTCTCTGTGCTCCTGAGCCTCTCTGTGCTCCTGAGCCTCTCTGTGCTCCTGAGCCTCTCTGTGCTCCTGAACCTCTCTGTGCTCCTGAACCTCTCTGTGCTCCTGAGCCTCTCTGTGCTCCTGAACCTCTACCTCTCTGTGCTCCTGAGCCTCTCTGTGCTCCTGAACCTCTCTGTGCTCCTGAACCTCTCTGTGCTCCTGAGCCTCTCTGTGCTCCTGAGCCTCTCTGTGCTCCTGAACCTCTCTCTGCTCCTGAGCCTCTCTGTGCTCCTGAACCTCTCTGTGCTCCTGAGCCTCTATGTGCTCCTGAGCCTCTCTGTGCTCCTGAACCTCTCTGTGCTCCTGAACCTCTCTGTGCTCCTGAGCCTCTCTGTGCTCCTGAACCTCTCTGTGCTCCTGAGCCTCTCTGTGCTCCTGAGCCTCTCTGTGCTCCTGAACCTCTCTGTGCTCCTGAACCTCTCTGTGCTCCTGAGCCTCTCTGTGCTCCTGAGCCTCTCTGTGCTCCTGAACATCTCTGTGCTCCTGAACCTCTCTGTGCTCCTGAACCTCTCTGTGCTCCTGAGCCTCTCTGTGCTCCTGAACCTCTACCTCTCTGTGCTCCTGAGCCTCTCTGTGCTCCTGAACCTCTCTGTGCTCCTGAACCTCTCTGTGCTCCTGAGCCTCTCTGTGCTCCTGAGCCTCTCTGTGCTCCTGAACCTCTCTCTGCTCCTGAGCCTCTCTGTGCTCCTGAACCTCTCTGTGCTCCTGAGCCTCTATGTGCTCCTGAGCCTCTCTGTGCTCCTGAACCTCTCTGTGCTCCTGAACCTCTCTGTGCTCCTGAGCCTCTCTGTGCTCCTGAACCTCTCTGTGCTCCTGAGCCTCTCTGTGCTCCTGAGCCTCTCTGTGCTCCTGAGCCTCTCTGTGCTCCTGAACCTCTCTGTGCTCCTGAACCTCTCTGTGCTCCTGAGCCTCTCTGTGCTCCTGAGCCTCTCTGTGCTCCTGAACCTCTCTGTGCTCCTGTCTCTTTTCTCCTGTCTAATTTTCTTTCTCTTTTCTTTGACTCAGATGCCCATCCAGAGAGGAGTTCCCTCTGATCGAGTCAGAACATAAAGCCCGCATCAGGAGACTAAAAGGTCATAAAACAAATAAATGACATGTTAAATGACATTTTAAATGACATGTTAAATGACATGCTCTCTGTGCACAGCTGATCTGGAGCACAAGGACAGTGAGGTGCTGGATCTACTCCACCAGAGGGTGGCGCTGTTCTCTGAACTGTCAGAGCTGAGCAGTGGTCAGAGCCTGTACTCGGCCAACTCTCGCTCCCTGTTCAGGGCCGACACGCTTCAGGCACCGAGGGCCGAGAGGCTCTTGCTGGAGGCCACTAAGGAAGGTACTCACAGAGCTGGCCCTCAGGGGCTTGGACCCAGGGGCAGACCCTAAGGAGCAGGCCCTCAGGGTTAGGGCCCTGTCCCAGAGCTTTGTGCTGTAGAAATGTCCCATTACCAGGCACTTTTTCTAAGCTAAACTAGAATCAGAATCAGAAAAGGTTTATCAATGAACAGAATTCACAAACATAGAAACTTGCTTTGGTGATTCGGTGCAACATAAAACAATGAACAATGATGAATTGATAAAACAACCTATATAAGTCAAAAAGAAAAACAATAAAAATCTGCTATAGGATAAAATAAAGATAGGCTATAAGACTATAAGGGTTTGCTTCTTCTGACCTCAACTGTGGATTTTACATGTTTAAATGTTTCATTGCTTTTCAGCCAATGAAACAAAGTGTTGATGAGAATGTTGATTTTTCCCACAGTGGACACTCTGAGTGAGTTACTGCTCGGCTCGTCCAACAGTTCCACACCAGAACAAAGCCCCATGTGTGAGTACTGCTGACCCCATGTGTGAGTACTGCTGACCCCATGTGTGAGTATTGCTGACCCCCATGTGTGAGTATTGCTGACCCCATGTGTGAGTATTGCTGACCCCATGTGTGAGTATTGCTGACCCCATGTGTGAGTACTGCTGACCCCATGTGTGAGTATTGCTGACCCCATGTGTGAGTACTGCTGACCCCATGTGTGAGTACTGCTGACCCCATGTGTGAGTATTGCTGACCCCATGTGTGAGTACTGCTGACCCCATGTGTGAGTATTGCTGACCCCATGTGTGAGTACTGCTGACCCCATGTGTGAGTATTGCTGACCCCATGTGTGAGTATTGCTGACCCCATGTGTGAGTATTGCTGACCCTCATGTGTGAGTATTGCTGACCCTCATGTGTGAGTATTGCTGACCCTCATGTGTGAGTATTGCTGACCCTCATGTGTTAGTGTTGCTGACCCCCATGTGTGAGTATTGCTGACCCCCATGTGTGAGTACTGCTGACCCCATGTGTGAGTACTGCTGACCCCATGTGTGAGTATTGCTGACCCCATGTGTGAGTACTGCTGACCCCATGTGTGAGTACTGCTGACCCCATGTGTGAGTATTGCTGACCCCATGTGTGAGTACTGCTGACCCCATGTGTGAGTATTGCTGACCCTCATGTGTGAGTATTGCTGACCCCCATGTGTGAGTATTGCTGACCCCATGTGTGAGTATTGCTGACCCCCATGTGTGAGTACTGCTGACCCCATGTGTGAGTACTGCTGACCCCATGTGTGAGTATTGCTGACCCCATGTGTGAGTACTGCTGACCCCATGTGTGAGTACTGCTGACCCCATGTGTGAGTATTGCTGACCCTCATGTGTGAGTATTGCTGACCCTCATGTGTGAGTATTGCTGACCCTCATGTGTTAGTGTTGCTGACCCCCATGTGTGAGTATTGCTGACCCCCATGTGTGAGTATTGCTGACCCCCATGTGTGAGTATTGCTGACCCCATGTGTGAGTACTGCTGACCCCATGTGTGAGTATTGCTGACCCTCATGTGTGAGTATTGCTGACCCCATGTGTGAGTATTGCTGACCCTCATGTGTGAGTATTGCTGACCCCATGTGTGAGTATTGCTGACCCTCATGTGTGAGTGTTGCTGACCCCATGTGTGAGTATTGCTGACCCCATGTGTGAGTATTGCTGACCCCCATGTGTGAGTATTGCTGACCCTCATGTGTGAGTATTGCTGACCCCCATGTGTGAGTATTGCTGACCCCATGTGTGAGTATTGCTGACCCCCATGTGTGAGTATTGCTGACCCCATGTGTGAGTATTGCTGACCCCATGTGTGAGTATTGCTGACCCTCATGTGTGAGTATTGCTGACCCTCATGTGTGAGTATTGCTGACCCCCATGTGTGAGTATTGCTGACCCCATGTGTGAGTGTTGCTGACCCCCATGTGTGAGTATTGCTGACCCCCATGTGTGAGTACTGCTGACCCCATGTGTGAGTATTGCTGACCCCCATGTGTGAGTACTGCTGACCCCATGTGTGAGTATTGCTGACCCCCATGTGTGAGTATTGCTGACCCCATGTGTGAGTATTGCTGACCCTCATGTGTGAGTATTGCTGACCCCATGTGTGAGTATTGCTGACCCCATGTGTGAGTATTGCTGACCATGTGTGAGTATTGCTGACCCCCATGTGTGAGTACTGCTGACCCCATGTGTGAGTATTGCTGACCCCATGTGTGAGTATTGCTGACCCCATGTGTGAGTATTGCTGACCCTCATGTGTGAGTATTGCTGACCCCATGTGTGAGTATTGCTGACCCCATGTGTGAGTATTGCTGACCCCATGTGTGAGTATTGCTGACCCCCATGTGTGAGTACTGCTGACCCCATGTGTGAGTACTGCTGACCCTCATGTGTGAGTATTGCTGACCCCATGTGTGAGTATTGCTGACCCTCATGTGTGAGTATTGCTGACCCCCATGTGTGAGTACTGCTGACCCCATGTGTGAGTATTGCTGACCCTCATGTGTGAGTATTGCTGACCCCATGTGTGAGTATTGCTGGGTGCAGCACAAATAGATATTGTTACTTGTACAAATGATTAGATTAAACATTTGTGAATTTACCTTTTGGATATTTAATGGCAAAATATGATGTCATCAATAGGGAAAACTGGCTCTTGCCCTTTATCTGGGATTATGACATCATCAATACACTTGCTCTCTGTGACGTTTGTATTTCACTAACTAGTGATGGGCCATTCTTGTTTTGTTCTTTTAATCTTAATTAAATGTAATCTTTTAATTCGTTTAATCTCATGTCAGGTAATACTACGGCTTATATGTAGAGTGCTCGTCTACGTGTAGTCTAGTATCGAGCTCATGCTGTCATACTTCCCCCAGAGTTGCTCTTAGGGCAGCGGAGCTGAAACTGTAGCTTCATATTTCTGTTCCTAACTGGTCTGACCATAAGTCATTTCTCAGAGGAACGAGTTATTTCAAAGAGGAACAAGATAAGATAAATGCACAAGAGTGAATGAAGGTACAAGCAGATGTCCACGCAGCCAACACAAGAGTCATGTGCCGGCTGAAGACGTGCGAGTGGTGCAGGGGCAGTACAGGGGCCGTGCAGGGGCCGTGCAGGGGCCGTGCAGGGGCAGTGCAGGGGCCGTGCAGGGGCCGTGCAGGGGCCGTGCAGGGGCAGTGCAGGGGCCGTGCAGGGGCCGTGCAGGGGCCGTGCAGGGGCCGTGCAGGGGCAGTGCAGGGGCCGTGCAGGGGCAGTGCAGGGGCCGTGCAGGGGCAGTGCAGGGGCCGTGCAGGGGCCGTGCCTGTAATTGCATTATTTTGCCTAACTTGGACCCGGTTATTATGGTGGGAATTTACTGACAAGATTATAGTGGATGCAAAAATAGACCGAAACCGTCTCCGAACCAGTGTCCAAGACCCATTTTACTGAAATTCCACAACTTGGGTGATAAGCAGCGTGTAATGGCTGCATTAGACGTCTCGCCGCAGGACGACCTGGATCAAGCATGCTCGCTCTGCTGCATCCTGCAACGCTGACGATCAACGGGAATGGGACGATTAGAAGGTTCACTTTAGTGGACGAGGCGTTAGCAGGTCAATACAGGTTCTGGTCTGAAATTCTCTCCCTTTTATTTTCCTTTATTTCAATGAAAGAGACCTGGAAAGTACTGGAGAGAAAGAGCAGATTTACAAGAATGATTTTAACATGTTTAATACAATGGCATCTCAAAAGTTACGAATTAAATCTTTTAATGTTAATGACATATTGGGTCCAATTGTCAAATGTCAAAGATATTGACAAAGACGAGAAGAGAGAAAATGATTGGCCTGTGAGCTTAAAAAACAACAGGCAGAGGGAACAATGTTTAAAATATGATAAACAACAAACAAAACCAGATACAATCAGCATTTGAGTTATTTTACAAAAAACCTTTCGCCAAAATATCAGGAAACAAAGAAGAAGAAATACAATCGTTTTTGGACACTCTAATTTGACCTGCCATGACCGAAGAACGACACAAAAAATGAAGTGCTGAAATAACAACTACTGAAATTCAAAGTGCTAAAAAAGAATGAGTGATGGGTTCACCTCAGAGTGGTATAAAGCCCTCAAAGACACACTTACTCCTTTGCTTTATCAACTCTTAACTGGGCCCTTAAAAAAAATCTCTGAGTTGGAAGGAAGCATCACATCCTCACTACCTTAAGAGGATCGACTGTGCCTCACACAGACCATTCTCAATTCTGAATGTGGACTATCGTTTATACATCTCAATTATGTCCAGAAGAATGGAACAAATCCTCCCAAATTGAATCCACAATGATCAGACAGGATTTATGAACAGACAACAAACACAAGACAACATAAGACGATCCTCACACTTAATGAATCATTAACAAAAACAACAAAACAAAGCTGTAATAATAAGTCTGGATGCTGAAAAACTTTTGACTCTAGCTATATTTTACAAAGGCTCTAGATCTGATCCACCCAATTATTTTAGTTTTAGTTTTGCATGATTTAAAGGCGGTATGGACGATTTTTCGGCGATTTGAAAACGCAGGCGGAAGTGCTCATGCCACTCCCCCGTGCTCATGCCACTCCCCCGTGCTCATGCCACTCCCCCGTGCGGACTGATACAACACACACATGCGTTTGTTTATTAGCGCAACGGATCGCATCGCTCGTCTCCCGTAGATTTCAGTCCACTTCTGCGTCAGCTCCAACTGTCTTTCTCTGTCTTCATTTTGCCCCGTACACTGAGGGAACTATATTATGATAGATCCATGCGCTTAGGCACGCGGAAACGTGGGGACGAGCCTGACGCGGCTGCAGGTGAGCGGTAGGTGCGTTTTATGATTGATACGTGGCAGGACAAATGATTTATTCACGCCACAAGGAAATATGATAAAAAAAATTGCTGAAAAAAATCGTCCATACCACCTTTAAGTTTTTCAAATTTGTCTCTTGTAGTAAAGATGTCAGATAATGCTTCAGGTGCTAAACAATCAAAGCTGAGGGAAAACAGACTCTCCCGGGTGTGTCTCTGAGGTGCATCTCAGACATTCTGGATGAGTCGGAACTGAAAGCCGAGGTGGTGAAACTGCAGGCGGAGAACAAGCAAAGAGTCTGGATTTGCAGAAACAATTGTGGGAGTCCCGGAGGGCGTCGAGGGGGACAACACTGTGGGCACTTCTCGAGACGGTGATCCTGGAATTTGTATCCGGGACTGGAGTTGCGGTCCCCTCCATTAGTGCAGAGAGAGCACACGGCCTTGGTCAAAAAAGACAAGAAGCTGACAAGCCTGGAGGTCTAATAATGAGGGTTCATGTGGAGGAGAGCGTCATGAAGGCTGTTAAAGGACCTTCAATACCAAAGTGGGTGTTCTTCGCCCATGAAGTTTTGGTCGACTGACCAACAAAAAAACACCCAGTGCCAACACGTGATTAATGTCTAAATACAAATAGATTTTAGAATGAGTTATGGCTTTGGTGTCTATTGTCTACGCACTCTGTCCCTCCACATGTCTCTGTCTTTCTGAGAGGGATCTTTGTTGTTTTATTTTATCATATGTCTGTGAATTCAAGTAATGGTTACATAATAATACATTTCTGTGTTTTTGAAGAGGGTACTGATTGTTGCGTGATTTATTTATTTTAATTTGTATTGCCAGAACAATTATGTTAATGATGATAATGTTGCCAAATTGAAGATGGTATTTACATACATGCTTTGGAACAAAATGATCTGCTTCGTACATTTGAGTTATTGATTTGACCCATAGTTGAGATCCGTTTTGTACATACACTGTGTCAAGTTACATGTGGGGAGCGGCACCAGATGTGGGCGGCGGCACCAGATGTGGGCGGCGGCACCAGATGTGGGCGGCGGCACCAGATGTGGGCGGCGGCGGCACCAGATGTGGGCGGCGGCACTAGATGTGGGCGGCGGCACCAGATGTGGGCGGAGGCACCAGATGTGGGCGGCGGCACCAGATGTGGGCGGCGGCACTAGATGTGGGCGGCGGCACCAGATGTGGGCGACGGCACTAGATGTGGGCGGCGGCACCAGATGTGGGCGGAGGCACCAGATGTGGGCGGCGGCACCAGATGTGGGCGGCGGCACTAGATGTGGGCGGCGGCACCAGATGTGGGCGGAGGCACCAGATGTGGGCGGCGGCACCAGATGTGGGCGGCGGCACTAGATGTGGGCGGCGGCACCAGATGTGGGCGACGGCACCAGATGTGGGCGGCGGCACCAGATGTGGGCGACGGCACCAGATGTGGGCGGCGGCACCAGATGTGGGCGGCGGCACCAGATGTGGGCGGCGGCACCAGATGTGGGCGGCGGCGGCACCAGATGTGGGCGGCGGCACCAGATGTGGGCGGCGGCGGCACCAGATGTGGGCGGCGGCACCAGATGTGGGCGGCGGCACCAGATGTGGGCGGCGGCACAAGATGTGGGCGGCGGCACCAGATGTGGGCGGCCGCACCAGATGTGGGCGGCGGCACCAGATGTGGGAGGCGGCACCAGATGTGGGCGGCCGCACCAGATGTGGGCGACGGCACCAGATGTGGGAGGCGGCACCAGATGTGGGCGGCGGCACCAGATGTGGGCGACGGCACCAGATGTGGGCGGCGGCACCAGATGTGGGCGGCGGCACTAGATGTGGGCGGCGGCGGCACCAGATGTGGGCGGCGGCACCAGATGTGGGCGGCGGCACCAGATGTGGGCGGCGGCACCAGATGTGGGCGGCGGCACCAGATGTGGGCGGCGGCACCAGATGTGGGCGGCGGCACCAGATGTGGGCGACGGCACTAGATGTGGGCGGCGGCACCAGATGTGGGCGGCGGCACCAGATGTGGGCGGCGGCACCAGATGTGGGCGGCGGCACTAGATGTGGGCGGCGGCGGCACCAGATGTGGGCGGCGGCACTAGATGTGGGCGGCGGCACCAGATGTGGGCGGAGGCACCAGATGTGGGCGGCGGCACCAGATGTGGGCGGCGGCACTAGATGTGGGTGGCGGCACCAGATGTGGGCGGCGGCACCAGATGTGGGCGGCGGCACCAGATGTGGGCGGCGGCACCAGATGTGGGCGGCGGCACCAGATGTGGGCGGCGGCACCAGATGTGGGCGGCGGCGGCACCAGATGTGGGCGGCGGCACCAGATGTGGGCGGCGGCACCAGATGTGGGCGGCGGCACCAGATGTGGGCGGCGGCACCAGATGTGGGCGGCGGCACCAGATGTGGGCGGCGGCACCAGATGTGGGCGGCGGCGGCACCAGATGTGGGCGGCGGCACCAGATGTGGGCGGCGGCGGCACCAGATGTGGGCGGCGGCACCAGATGTGGGCGGCGGCACCAGATGTGGGCGGCGGCACAAGATGTGGGCGGCGGCACCAGATGTGGGCGGCGGCACCAGATGTGGGCGGCGGCACCAGATGTGGGAGGCGGCACCAGATGTGGGCGGCGGCACTAGATGTGGGCGGCGGCGGCACCAGATGTGGGCGGCGGCACTAGATGTGGGCGGCGGCGGCACCAGATGTGGGCGGCGGCACTAGATGTGGGCGGCGGCACCAGATGTGGGCGGAGGCACCAGATGTGGGCGGCGGCACCAGATGTGGGCGGCGGCACTAGATGTGGGTGGCGGCACCAGATGTGGGCGACGGCACCAGATGTGGGCGACGGCACCAGATGTGGGAGGCGGCACCAGATGTGGGCGGCGGCACTAGATGTGGGCGGCGGCGGCACCAGATGTGGGCGGCGGCACTAGATGTGGGCGGCGGCGGCACCAGATGTGGGCGGCGGCACTAGATGTGGGCGGCGGCACTAGATGTGGGCGGCGGCGGCACCAGATGTGGGCGGCGGCACTAGATGTGGGCGGCGGCGGCACCAGATGTGGGCGGCGGCACTAGATGTGGGCGGCGGCACCAGATGTGGGCGGAGGCACCAGATGTGGGCGGCGGCACCAGATGTGGGCGGCGGCACTAGATGTGGGTGGCGGCACCAGATGTGGGCGACGGCACCAGATGTGGGCGACGGCACCAGATGTGGGCGGCGGCACCAGATGTGGGCGGCGGCACCAGATGTGGGCGGCGGCACCAGATGTGGGCGGCGGCGGCACCAGATGTGGGCGGCGGCACCAGATGTGGGCGGCGGCGGCACCAGATGTGGGCGGCGGCACCAGATGTGGGCGGCGGCACCAGATGTGGGCGGCGGCACCAGATGTGGGCGGCGGCACTAGATGTGGGCGGCGGCGGCACCAGATGTGGGCGGCGGCACTAGATGTGGGCGGCGGCACTAGATGTGGGCGGCGGCGGCACCAGATGTGGGCGGCGGCACTAGATGTGGGCGGCGGCGGCACCAGATGTGGGCGGCGGCACTAGATGTGGGCGGCGGCACCAGATGTGGGCGGCGGCACTAGATGTGGGCGGCGGCACCAGATGTGGGCGGAGGCACCAGATGTGGGCGGCGGCACCAGATGTGGGCGGCGGCACTAGATGTGGGCGGCGGCACCAGATGTGGGCGACGGCACCAGATGTGGGCGGCGGCACCAGATGTGGGCGACGGCACCAGATGTGGGCGGCGGCACCAGATGTGGGCGGCGGCACCAGATGTGGGCGGCGGCACCAGATGTGGGCGGCGGCGGCACCAGATGTGGGCGGCGGCACCAGATGTGGGCGGCGGCGGCACCAGATGTGGGCGGCGGCACCAGATGTGGGCGTCGGCACCAGATGTGGGCGGCGGCACAAGATGTGGGCGGCGGCACCAGATGTGGGCGGCCGCACCAGATGTGGGCGGCGGCACTAGATGTGGGCGGCGGCGGCACCAGATGTGGGCGGCGGCACTAGATGTGGGCGGCGGCGGCACCAGATGTGGGCGGCGGCACTAGATGTGGGCGGCGGCACTAGATGTGGGCGGCGGCGGCACCAGATGTGGGCGGCGGCACTAGATGTGGGCGGCGGCGGCACCAGATGTGGGCGGCGGCACTAGATGTGGGCGGCGGCACCAGATGTGGGCGGAGGCACCAGATGTGGGCGGCGGCACCAGATGTGGGCGGCGGCACCAGATGTGGGTGGCGGCACCAGATGTGGGCGACGGCACCAGATGTGGGCGACGGCACCAGATGTGGGCGGCGGCACCAGATGTGGGCGGCGGCACCAGATGTGGGCGGCGGCACCAGATGTGGGCGGCGGCGGCACCAGATGTGGGCGGCGGCACCAGATGTGGGCGGCGGCGGCACCAGATGTGGGCGGCGGCACCAGATGTGGGCGGCGGCACCAGATGTGGGCGGCGGCACAAGATGTGGGCGGCGGCACCAGATGTGGGCGGCCGCACCAGATGTGGGCGGCGGCACCAGATGTGGGAGGCGGCACCAGATGTGGGCGGCGGCACCAGATGTGGGCGACGGCACCAGACGTGGGCGGCGGCACAAGATGTGGGCGGCGGCACCAGATGTGGGCGGCGGCACCAGATGTGGGCGGCGGCACCAGATGTGGGAGGCGGCACCAGATGTGGGCGGAGGCACCAGATGTGGGCGGCGGCACCAGATGTGGGCGGCGGCACAAGATGTGGGCGGCGGCACCAGATGTGGGCGGCCGCACCAGATGTGGGCGGCGGCACCAGATGTGGGAGGCGGCACCAGATGTGGGCGGCGGCACCAGATGTGGGCGACGGCACCAGATGTGGGAGGCGGCACCAGATGTGGGCGGCGGCACCAGATGTGGGCGACGGCACCAGATGTGGGCGGCGGCACCAGATGTGGGCGGCGGCACTAGATGTGGGCGGCGGCGGCACCAGATGTGGGCGGCGGCACTAGATGTGGGCGGCGGCACCAGATGTGGGCGGCGGCAGAGGAGCGTGAAGGTCTGGGGAGGTCATGTATGGAGCTCTCTGGGCGGCAGTAGCTCCGTGGTAGAGTGCTCATCTTCTGATCTAAAGGTCGGCGGTTGGCACGGCGATCACATGACTGGTCCACAGGTTGGCGGTGCGATCGCAGCTGCCTCTGGTGAATACTGCCGTTGTGTTCTTGACACTTAACCCGCGTCGCCCCCTGGTGTCTGCACTGGTGTGTGAATGAGTGGTTCCTTCATGTAAAGCACTTAAAGTTAGGAAAGTGTTAAGTAGATGTGATCTTTTCTTTTCTTTTCTTTTTGGTTTGGTTTGGTTCCAGGAGGAGGCTGGGAGATGTTTGGGGGGGGGGGGGACATGCACGGGCGCTCAATGCTAATGGAAGTTAGATAAGAAGAGAAATGAATAACCTGACCTCAAAGGAAATAGTAAAAAAATCAAAAAAAACTCTCTTATCTGGCCTTATTTATTGAAAGTGCTAAACAAATTTCAAATAGACAAATAAATTATAAAAACTCGTCTCATGACAGACGCACTGACTCTGGAAAGAGGGTGAGACAGGGCTGTGCTCGGTCCCCCCTCCTGTTTTCTTACAATTGATGAGATTCTATTACATTTCACCAAACCAGAAGTTTCCAAATGTGACGCATTTTCTTCAAAATATTGGTCCAATATTTGGATACAAATTAAATGTACAAAAAACTGAAATGCTCTCAATTGGCTTCCCCATCTGTCCTATTTAATAATGATGCAAATGAATATTTGTATTTGGGTGTAGTCCTCCATAAAGATCTATTAACAGAGACTATGTAAACCCCTTTGTTCTCTACTATAAAAAATAAAATGGACTCAAAGGATTGAAACTATAAAAATGAATGTTTTCCCCTGATCCTTATGTATATTCCAGACCTTTCCAATTTCTATCCTCACTGTTTGATGAATGGAATAAATACATCTCAAGATTTGTTATCCAAGGCAAAAAACCTCATGATTCAAAACTCTACAACGATCAGAAGAAAAAGGTGCTTGTGGTTTTACATTGCTGTGCGGGTGTGACCCAGAATAATACTATATGGAGAGTAATGTGGTGGTAGGTTCCTGTATAGGCCTTACTGGCAGATGACAAACATTGTAAAATCCCTGGGTAAAATATGTGCTTACGACCTGGAAAGAGCAAATCAAACCCATAATAGCACAGATCTTTTTTACCAGATTTTATTACAACAACAAAAAAGAAATATTTGATGTGTTGAAGAAATCCTTTTGCTAGAAACAGGACTTTCACAAGCTTTGCAAATGAGGAGTTATTATAATCAAGAAATCAAACAAAGCAATGACCATTTTAATCCTCTGACAAAAATATCTTGGTATCAATATATCAATACTTTGGTATTGGATCAGCCCATCACTATTAGTACTTTTGTCCTGGGACTACACAGAATAACTCTTTTGTTACTTGAATACCAGCTAAAAGTTTATTAAGCACAATGTGTATTTCATTAGCCCATCCTCTCTGTTATGGATCAGTCTGTTCACTGAAAGGTGCACTATGTAACTAACTGAAAGGTGCACTATGTAACTAACTGAAAGGTGCACTATGTAACTAACTGAAAGGTGCACTATGTAACTAACTGAAAGGTGCACTATGTAACTAACTGAAAGGTGCACTATGTAACTAACTGAAAGGTGCACTATGTAACTAACTATGTAACTAACTATGTAACTAACTATGTAACTAACTATATAACTAACTGAAAGGTGCACCATGTAACTAACTGAAAGGTGCACTGTGTAACTAACTGAAAGGTGCACTATGTAACTAACTGAAAGGTGCACTATGTAACTAACTGAAAGGTGCACTATGTAACTAACTGAAAGGTGCACTATGTAACTAACTGAAAGGTGCACTATGTAACTAACTGAAAGGTGCACTATATAACTAACTGAAAGGTGCACTATGTAACTAACTGAAAGGTGCACTATGTAACTAACTGATAGGTGCACTATGTAACTAACTGAAAGGTGCACTATATAACTAACTGAAAGGTGCACTATGTAACTAACTGAAAGGTGCACTATGTAACTAACTGATAGGTGCACTATGTAACTAACTGAAAGGTGCACTATATAACTAACTGAAAGGTGCACTATATAACTAACTGAAAGGTGCACTATGTAACTCTTCTAGTGGAGTTTGCACACATGGACAGTGCACGTGGAGGAGGCTGTGCTAATGCTGGCTCTTTCTCTTCCTCAGGTAATGTGGAAGTGTCTCTGAATGGGCCTCACGTGCACAAGGTGAGCTGGGTAACACTCTCCTGTGTGGGCTGGGCGAACACAGTACCATTGCAGTACTTTGGACACTTCTAACATAATTGATCACAGTTCAATCTGTGTGGAACTTCTGGAGTCAGTCAGACAGTGGTTGGTACTCGGTCGATACTCTCCTCTGAGATCAGGATCTGTCATCTGTGTGTTGCTAAAGACTAGAAAGCAACGGTTACGTCAAGTATTGATATTTTCAGGTTAAGTAACTCAAATAACACATCTTTTTGAGCACTTCAATGAGAACCCGTGGATAAGATTATGATGATGAGACGCTCTAGTTGTAACTGTAGTGAAGCAGCAAGACTATTGTCAACACACAAGGATCCGGAGCGGTCAAGTCAAAGTACTGTTAAAGGTCCCAAGATTACTTCCTGTTTTCAGTTCCTCGTGAGGGAAAGTGTATGAAAGTGCATGTTCTGCGTGAGACTTAGAAACTGTAAATGAAACAATACTGACATCATGGTTCAATGTTGTCCTTGTTTTGCCAGGAGATCTGCCAGAGGATGCTGAGTCTCAGCACGGGCCTCCACGCTCTGCAGGTCAGTCCACGCTCTGCAGGTCAGTCCAGGCTCTGCAGGTCAGTCCACGCTCTGCAGGTCAGACCACGCTCTGCAGGTCAGTCCACGCTCTGCAGGTCAGACCACGCTCTGCAGGTCAGACCACGCTCTGCAGGTCAGACCACGCTCTCAGACCACGCTCTGCAGGTCAGTCCACGCTCTGCAGGTCAGACCACGCTCTGCAGGTCAGACCACGCTCTCAGACCACGCTCTGCAGGTCAGTCCACGCTCTGCAGGTCAGACGACGCTCTGCAGGTCAGACCACGCTCTGCAGGTCAGTCCAGGCTCTGCAGGTCAGTCCACGCTCTGCAGGTCAGACCACGCTCTGCAGGTCAGACCACGCTCTGCAGGTCAGTCCACGCTCTGCAGGTCAGACCACGCTCTGCAGGTCAGACCACGCTCTGCAGGTCAGACCACGCTCTCAGACCACACTCTGCAGGTCAGTCCACGCTCTGCAGGTCAGTCCACGCTCTGCAGGTCAGACTCTGGGCTGCAGGTTCATGTGGTGATTGTGTTTGAACTTATGATTGATAAACTGCGGCGTTCAAAAGCACCTCCTGTGCAGGTGATTTCTCTAGTCATGGCCTCATGTCCAGGCAGAGACAGAAGTGAGAGGTTCACAGAGGAAGAGACAAGTGAAACAGCAGAAAGAACATGAATCCATGTATGATTTGTTCAATGGATTTTCAAATTAAAAAAACTAAATATTTTGAAAAAAATAGTTTTTCATTTGAATTCACTGGACGAATTACAATAAACGGTTTATTTTTACGCTTTTACATTTTTTCCCAAAATTGAAAAAAAATAATATTGAAATACAGCCTTGGTTTCTTGCTTTCACCCCTGGAGAACGGAGTGTGTCTGGGGGCATTTTCCCGGTGTACTAAACCGAGACCAGGTCCACACAGCACATCTCTGCTTGGGGCAGGCAGCAGCAGAGCCACGGGAGCGGATGGTCCCGGAGCGTACAATGACCCGCGGTGCCAGGCCTCTGAGCAGAGATGTGCGCGCCGACTGCGGCGTATTCTGGGCCTGGTGTGTTATACAAGAATATTATAATTAACTTTAACTGATAAACAAATGGAAACCTGGACAATAATGGGCAAAGGACTATATAGAAAAAACATGCACCATTCACTCACATAGTTAACATGTCGCTTCAATCTGGAACATTCCCAATGTCTTTGAAAACTGCGGTCATAAAGCCTCTCCTAAAGAAGAGCAGTCTTGATGCCGCAGTACTGAGTCATTACCGGCCCATCTCTAATCTGCCATTTTGGGGCAAAGTCCTTGAAAAGGTTGTTTACCAACAGCTCACAGATTTCCTCTTAATAAACAACTCATTTGATGTTTTTCAGTCAGGTTTTAGACCTCATCACAGCACTGAGACTGCTCTTGTCAAGGTGACAAATGACATCCGCCTGAACACTGACACGGGCAAAGCCTCAGTCTTAATTCTGTTAGATCTGATGCTGCTTTTGACACTGTCGATCATGGGATCCTCTTACAGAGACTAGAGGACTGGGTGGGCATCACTGGCCCCGCCCTAACTGGTTAAGGTCCTATCTGGAAGACAGGAAGTACTTTGTTGAAATTGGTAGCTGTGTCTCAGACCACATGACCCTGACCTGTGGAGTGCCTTAAGGGTCAGTCCTGGGTCCCCTTCTGTTCAACCTCTACATGCTGCCGTTGGGTCAGTTGATACGCAGTGAAAATGTGTCCTATCACAATTATGCAGACGACACTCAGATCTATGTTTCACTATCGGCAGGTGACTATGGACCAGTAGATTCACTCTGTCACTGCATCCAACAGATCAGTTTGTGGATGCAAAACAACTTTCTCCAGCTGAACTCAGACAAGACTGAAATAATCGTTTTTGGCCCACAGAAACAAAGAGAAAGTGTTAGCGGTCACCTCCAGAGTCTCGCTCTAAAACCTACAAACCAAATTAGAAATCTGGGGGTAATAATGGACTCAGACTTGAACTTTAATAGCCACGTCAAATCAATAACATCAGCAGCTTTTTACCATCTAAAAAACATTGCCAAAATCAAAAATATAGTGTCAAAACCAGATTTAGAGAGACTTATCCATGTGTTTGTCTCCAGTAGATTAGACTGTAACGGCCTGCTCACTGGTCTCTCCAAACGAGTTGTAAAACAGCTGCAGTACATCCAGAACGCTGCTGCTCGGGTCCTGACTAGAACCAGGAAGTACCATCACATTAGTCCTGACCAGAACCAGGAAGTACCATCACATTAGTCCTGACCAGAACCAGGAAGTACCATCACATTAGTCCTGACTAGAACCAGGAAGTATGAGCACATTAGTCCTGACCAGAACCAGGAAGTACCATCACATTAGTCCTGACCAGAACCAGGAAGTACCATCACATTAGTCCTGACTAGAACCAGGAAGTATGAGCACATTAGTCCTGTTCTCAGGTCTCTGCACTGCCCCCTGTGGCTCAGAGAAGAGACTTTAAAGCAGCTCTGCTTGTGTACAAGTCTCTCCATGGCCTAGCACCAAAGTACATCTTGGATATGTTAGTGCCATATGAACCATCTCAGACTGAGGACCTCAGGGGCCGGCCTCCTGCTGGTGCCAGAGTCAGGACTAAACATGGACTGTCCTCCTGCTGGTGCCAGAGTCAGGACTAAACATGGACTGTCCTCCTGCTGGTGCCAGAGTCAGGACTAAACATGGACCGGCCTCCTGCTGGTGCCAGGGTCAGGACTAAACATGGGGAATCTGCGTTTCAGTTTTATGCAGCTAAAATCTGGAACATTCTTCCTGAAGATGTGAGACAGGCTTCTACTCTGACAATGTTCAAATCTAAGCTAAAAACAGTTTTGTTTAGCTGCGCATATGACTGAAAGGATTTTTCTTTGCACTCTTCTCTTTTGTTTGTGATGATTATTAGTTTAGACAATCAGTTGGATTGATAATTTTTAATTTAGTTAATTTTATTGTATTTCTGTTTCTGTAATTTCTTTGTGATTTGAATGCATTTTTCCTGCTGTGAAGCACTTTGAATTGCCTTGTGTATGAAATGTGCTCTACAAATAAACTTGCCTTGCCTTGAACACAAAGGCGCACAGATTAATTCTTGACAAAAGATGATTTATTCATCAATTTGTTTCTTCTTTGTTTTTTTTTAAATAATAGATTCCAAAATGTAGCTAAAAAGTCCCAGCTGAATATTCATATTTCCACATTAACCATGAGGATGAGAGCTTTCTTTCTCTCTCTTTCTCTCTCTGGCCTAATGACTGTGAGGAACCATGAACCACCTCAAGGATCTGTAATGTAATGTAATGTAATGTAATGTAAGGATCTGTGATGGTAGACTCCAGGAAGCAACTGCACAGCAACAAAACTGTTCCTATTTCTTGTACAAAATTGTGTCGTCCGTGCCCCAGTGCAGTAGGCTGAAGTATACCCTGATGTTAAAGGGCCCTGGCTCAATTCTACTACAGGTGTACTCAGGGGTTAGTTATTACTTATTTCAAACCTGCATATGACATAGGGGTACATTATGTTCTGTGGTCTTTGGCAGCATGGTTTACTGTCTTTGACACTGTGATACTGCAGTCCAGCCCAGAATATGTGTCCTTTTTAGCACCTGAAGCTTTTGTAGTGAGTATTAAGCTGACAATCCTCCCACATTTGTGCAGGGGGCTGTGATCAAACAGGACTCCATCCTGGAACTGCTCCTGCAGCCTGAGGAGGAGTGGCGCTGTCGGAGAGACGGGGACAGTCCAGAGGCGGGGGCCATCGGAGAGCTGGCCCTTCTGCAGAGGCAGCACAGCCTGCTCCAGGACGAGCTGCTGCGGCTTCGTGATGCTGAGCGTAGGTTCAAACAGAGCGAGAGGGAGCGCGCTCACCTCGAGCAGCAGATGCGTCATCTGCTCAGTGTTTCAACAGGCTCGACTAGAGCAGCAGCTCCCAGAAACGTAACACCTCCAAACACAAGTCACTCTTTTCTGTTTTGTGTCTTGAGTCTGATGTGAGTGACCCTCTACAGAAGGTGTGCACCGTGCGCTGGCAGAGCCAGGAGCTGCAGGACGCCAGCGACGAGGAGATGGAGGTGGCCACAGATGAGGAGGAAGACGAGAGGACAGCTGAAAGGTTTAAAGGTGAGACAACTGAATCAAAGGCCTTCTATAACATGTCACTGACCTTTCTGTTGTACTTTGGTTACAGATCTTCAGGCTGCTTCACAGGTCTGACCTTTTGCACGGTTCACAGAGGATGTTCTCTAAAAATCAAGATACTGTCTTAACACCAACAGTCCTGTTTGTTTCTCTGTAATAAAGCTGAATGTGGGACTCTACTGAGCCAAATGCCAAAGTTTGAAATCTCACTTCGCTGGCCCTGGTCCCAGTCTGGTTCAACTGTGAGTGGGGGTGGGGTAAAGGGGCGGGGTAAAGGGGCGGGGTCATGGACTCTATCATGGGCCTGGCAATGACAATCATGTTTATCACTATGTTTCAGAGAGCACCACTAATTTGGTGACTGAATGTAATAATTATTTCATTTGTATTATATTTAATTATAAAATACTATTGTTTAATTAGTTTATCAAATAAAGAGGGTGGAAGATTGACATGTTTTTTGGGCAATAGAAAGGCATGTCCACTAATCTGAAAGTCTTCCCTGGGTTGGCTGTAGTTTAAGACGGCGTGAGACTGTGAAGGGAACGAGCCGTGGAAGTGCAATATAAAGCTGAGCCATTAGGACATGAATGTGCTTTTCTATAGAAAACCGTATTATTTTATATACATGTAATAAAACGTATACAAGTCGCAATAATAAAACTGTGTCATGTGCGCATGCTTCATAAATGTGAAATAAAGGTCGCCACAAATGAAATGTGTGTTGTTCATGTTCTGTCCATTCACCAAGTGCAGAATGAGGGAACTAAACCACAACTAAACTAAACTATGATATAAAATCGATTGATATATGTAAAATGTCCAATGTTCATGTGACCAACAAGTCCGCTATGCACTGGTTTCCTGTGCGGCTTTTTAGTCTATGTAGAACTTCTGTTCTCTTGAGGTCGACATATGTTAACTAACCTCACTTTTAATAGACACATCTCAGAGGAAATTACAAACATATTACAAATATATCTATTAACCTTGTGGCTTAAAATACATATAACTACTATTTTTTACTAAAGTGTAGTTAACATTATATAATGCACTGCCTGTCCAAAGAAAAGTGGCCACAGAAAAAAAGATGTGGCCGTCCACCAACCGTCCACCTCCGTCCATCTGGACCGTCCATCTGGACCGTCCATCTGGACCGTCCGTCTGGACCATCCGTCTGGACCATTCATCTGGACCGTCCATCTGGACCGTCCATCTGGACCGTCCGTCTGGACCATCCGTCTGGACCATTCATCTGGACCGTCCATCTGGACCGTCCACCTCCGTCCATCTGGACCATTCATCTGGACCATCCATCTGGACCATCCATCTGGACCGTCCATCTGGACCATCCGTCTGGACCATCCGTCTGGACCATCTATCTGGACCATCCGTCTGGACAGTCCATCTGGATCATCCGTCTGGACCGTCCATCCGGACCGTCCGTCTGGACCGTCCATCTGGACCATCCATCTGGACCGTCCATCTGGATCATCCGTCTGGACCGTCCATCCGGACCGTCCGTCTGGACCGTCCATCTGGACCGTCCATCTGGATCATCCGTCTGGACCGTCCATCCGGACCGTCCATCTGGACCGTCCATCTGGACCGTCCATCTGGACCATCCGTCTGGACCATTCATCTGGACCATCCAGGGTTGCATGGCACTCATCAGTGAACAAGACTGTCTTCATGTACTTCGGGGCCACTGGAGCCGTTTCTGCTTGTGAGCTTTGGCTAAGGGCCCATCAGAGGCTTTCTGCAGAACTGCAGCCTCTGGAGGATCTACTCCTTCATGATCTTTGGACTCCAGAGGCTCCAGCAGCTTCAAATACCTGTTCACTGCTTTGTACTGGCATTTTAGCAGCTGCTCTCTTCATATATTGTATTTGGCAGAAACCGTCCTCATTTTGCCTTTTGCACAAACACCTGTGTTTTCCGAATCAGCGACAAATCTTTTTCAGAGTTTTCATGAAATATCTAAGCTTTTCATACGTTGTCCCAGGCACTAGAGAGATCCTTCTTCTTCCCATATTGCTTGATCTGCTTGATAATGAGGAACGCCCTTCTTATGTACTTTTTACTTTAATTGGACCTGACAAACTAATTGACACAGGTGAGATACACTGACCCAAAGAACCCTGAGACACAATATGAACTGTGAATTATTTTTGATTGTCTAATACATTGGGCCAATGGTTCCAAATACAAAGCAGATAGGAGAGGCCAGAGTGTGTCAGGTGACCACTGACTTTAATTCTTAAAGTTGGACCGTCGTAAAGAGCTCCATCCAATATTTGGTCTGTTGTTTTTGTATATTGTTAAAAATGTGTAAGAATCGTCTTATGTCATCTTGTGTTATTAATAAATCATTGTGGATTCAATCTGAGAGTATTTGTTCCACTGTTTTGGACGTTATTGAGGTGTAAATATGACAGTCCACATTCAGAATAGAAATGGTCTATATAAGGTCCTTCCCTTCTTTAGGTTTTAGAGATATGATGGCTTCTTATCTTACTTTATAGCAGTCTGAGCTGAACCTATCGCTCCCTGGAGATTTATTGTTCTTTTGTATTTCCAACACTGCTATTTCAGATCCCAATTGTTGTATTTGTGCTTCTGTCATAACAGGCTAATTGAGGAGGTCCAGAAATGAATTTATGCAATCTTCTTTAACCTGTTACCACCCACCTATTTGGCCCTGTGCACAATGGTCGAACCCAAATGGCGTTGCTTATTAAAAGAGGATCTTACGTTCCACATGTGAGTGTGATGCATCATGGGAAAGCTTAGGCCTTCTAGTTTCTGCAGATGTGCACATGAACACTGTCAGAGCTTCAGAACTTACACTACAGAAGCCCAAAAATAAACAACCATCCTTTTTTTAGTCTTGCCTGAATATTGTCAATTTGTAATGGTCCTGAGCAGGACATACTTCAGTGTGTGCTTATGCTGTTCACTGCACATGCTGTTGTCATGACAACAACTGTGTAAAGTTTCAGATCTCTAGAACAGGCATTTTGGTGCTGTTGACCTTTTTGTATCAAAAAGTATATTCGGAACAAGTGATCCAAATATGTGCCAACTGTGCCAAACTGTTTTATTACAATTTTAGCTCCTCTATGATCATAAAACATACATTGATGTTTTGTAGGCCACTAATAACTATCATAACTGCTAAAAACAATGTATGTGAAAATGTGTAAATATGAGTTTACCCATGAATTTCCCATATAGAGGTGAAAAAAAACAAAAATTATGACATTTTTATTTTATTTTTGTATTCATATAATAATACATATATCTAACAAAATGCGCGTTCAAAAGGCTAATAAAATCAGAAACGTTATGCGCAAATTCTAGTCCCCTCTTCTCTCCTCTCCTCGTTACAGCCTTACGCACGAGAATTACAGAGGATTCTGTGTAAATAAGTTCTAAGTCCAGCCCCTCTTTCGAAAGCTATTTTTATTGGCTAGAATAATATGTCAATCAAAGTCCGTTAAGTCACAGCTGACGTTAGCTATGTGGCTAAAAACACGTTAGCTTCGAGCGTCGGAATCGGCGCATTTTTTTCCTCCGGAGGCTGTAGAGAACAAACCCGATGGATGGTCTCATTCTGTAGGCAACAGTCTGAAGAAAAGATCGATGCCAAACACCATCTTAGAAGTCAAACAGGTCATTTGTTATGGACGGAGAAATGCGCCGGACGAGCCTTCATCCTGACCATCGTCAGAGAAGAAAAGTTTGTTTACTTGACAATATCTCGAAATCGGAAAACTTCAGGAAAAATACAAGTGGATATTGTTTTTCAATGATTCCTTACGGACAGACTGAGTACAAGGATGTACAGAATTAAAGCCGTTTCGTCCGTCATAAACAGCAAACAGGACATGCGTTTGATAAAGTTGAGACTTTCTCACAAACTATTGGCAATTGCTTCTTGGGGCATATTATTCAATGTAAATCAATGACATATTCGTTTTGTTGAGAAAATAAGCTTTAAAATGATGTAAAACTTGCTGGTATTGACCACGGAAATAAAAGTGATGATGAAGAGAATATTTGAGATATGGAAAATGCTCGCCGGCGAGCAGGTGGGTGGGAACAGGTTTTAACCCTGAGATTTGGTAAAATGTTTTTTAGAAGGATTCAAATGACGCTTGAATTAGTTCTTGTTTGGTTAAAATTGCATTACTCTCTCTTTCTCGTGTAAAAAAAATCTTTCAGTTTGTTTTTTGTGTTTCCAGGCTAATAATTTAATACTATTCTTTGGTAAAGAGCATTTTCTTAGCAATTTTTTGTGAGGTTAGATCATTAATTTCTCCCCTTCTTTTTAATTTCCTTTATCACTTGAGGGTTCCCCTTCCCACCAGCAACTTCCAGCAATTTTAGGTTTTTTTTGTACATCCTTTAGCTTTTTCTCCCTTTGTTTCTTTTTTGCCATGACTTGGCTATAATTTTTCAATTCAATTTATTTTTGTAACACCCAAAATCACAACAGCAGTTTCCTCGAGGGACGACAGTGAAAAACAGATTAAACAATGTTCATAGGGACACGGCAATGTCCCAGCATCATGTATCTTTGGACAAATATCCCAAGCTCCTCTGTCCTTAGACCCTCCTTCTGTCCTTAGACCCTCCTTCTGTCCTTAGACCCTCCTTCTGTCCTTAGACCCTCCTTCTGTCCTTAGACCCTCCTTCTGTCCTTAGACCCTCCTTCTCGGCCAAGAAAAACTACCAAACCTCTTTCGGAAAAAGTATAAACCTGGAGGAGTTCCAGTGAAGGAGAGATCTGACTCCCTCAGACGGACAGGCGGATGCAGTATCTCACGTCCACTTGTCCGTCTGAGGGAGCATCACAGAGGATGAGGCGGGGAAGTTTCACCATTGTCGTTTTGCTTCTGTTAAAATGTCATTTGACAATTTTAAAGAAAGAGTCATTAAGCAGGCTGGCATTGAATCTACAAAGTGCGTTTTATCATCTTCCCTCCAAGTCTACAGGTAGGAGCTTGGTCACTTCACATTACTATGCCTGTATCTGCCTCTGTGAACTGGCCCATTGTCTTTCATTGGCATTGGATTGGCCGTAAACAGCTTGGAGAGTTGCTGGAAACCCTGGCTCAGCTGGCTGGACTGGGCAGCAGAGAGATGGTCCAGAGCAGGATCAGCAGACTGGTTGAGGTAAGCGAGGGTAGACTCCTCTTCTCCTTCACTGTCCATCTCTGTCACTAGCATGGACACCACGGGAACTGGAACCGGAGCCCTTCAGTAGGTTCACCCTTCGAGGCAGCAGCTATTGTGATTTTGGCCATTACAAAAATAAATTAAATTGAATTCACGTGGTAGGTCTGCTTTCCTTTTTTCTTCAGGGTGGTGAATCTCGTAAGTCACGGGGCCCGGCCACTTGGCAAGCAAATTGCTGTTGGAGGACGGCAGGAGAAGCAAGGATCTTCCGGCCGGGCCGGAACTATCAATATTTAGCCTGTTGGTTGCACCATGCCATCTGGCACTGCTGGGCATCGCTAAGGTTGACCTCTGCTTCCTCGCAATAAATGGCAAGCTGATCTCTCATCTAGAGCATGAACTGGACCACACTGTGGTCACTGGTGGCAGTTGCGGGGGCCTCCCAAGTCTTCAGCAGCAGATCCAACAGCCCCTGGACTTCCCAGCCATACAGCGGGGAGACACTAGCGGGTGCTTGAGGAACCTCCCAGTAGGCAAAAAGCAGGTAGGACAAACAAGAGTCCTTGACTGTTCCGGCCAGTAGCAGTAGGGTTGGAATGCCTGTCACCATGAACACATACGTTGTCCTGCTTGCTATAATCCACCATGCCCGCTGTCTGAAATCCCTTGGGACCAGAGTCTACCTGAGCAGTCACAGATTCACCGTTGATTGTGACCTCTTTGAGACACTGCCGCCTCCCTATAGCACCTACCTACTCAGCACAGAGTAATTAACAACCACCAGTGAGTTCAGCTTTTCTAATGGGGCAGGGAGAAGCTTTGTGATCTGCTTGCTGACAAATAAAAAGAGATTAGCTTCATACCAGGGTTGTAATGACTAGATTTCGTGCCAGGTGGGTGTGGATTGGCTGTGATTCATGGTCGTACTGCGAAAGAGGCTGACGCACGGGACCACCTTGATAAGTAGCTGGATAGCTCTGTCACGCAGTGACTTGCTGCAGTTAGACCCTCTGTTTGCTTGTGCTCCTTCACCGAGGTGCGGATGTCTGGAAGGAAGCTGCTCCAAAATGATCTGTTCACCGATGTGCTCCTTTGTGTGCTGCTCCGGCTGAACCCATTGCCAGTAGAGACCCTTTAAGCGGTGGTAGGCCTCAGTTTGGTTCTCCCAGGCGGAGCAGCCATGGACTGGAACTGCTGACGATAAGTCTCTGTTGACCCAAACGTGGTCAGGAGTGCTCACACTCCAAGCCCACGTCTTCTGCCAGATACTGCAGTAGCTTGGGCTCCCCATAACTCTCTCTTTTCATTTTATATAAATTGTTTTATCCTTGTTAATTGTTTTATGATGCACCGAATCACCAAATCAAGTTCCTATGTTTGTGAATTCTGTTTATTGACAATGGCAAAAAACCTTTTCTGATTCTGATTCTGCTTCTACACGAACCCTCGGCTCATTGGTGGGCAAACTGTGGCGCCATAAAGGAGCTGGTGTGGGCAGATCCAGCCTCAGGCACATAGTCAGCCCCTCAGATGGCTGGGTGCTGCAGGCCTCTGCTGCATACTAACATGTGACCACATGATCACATCAATAAATACAATTGTTGAATTAATTACATCCTCATCATTGTCATAATTTGTACAAATAATTACCATACTTACAAATACTCCCACTAGGTTCAACTCAGTCCTGACACGCCTCCTTCTCCTCCCCCTGAAGTCAGAAAGTAACTCTTGTGTTCAGGACATGTTGGGATGAGGTGGAGCATCTGTGTTCACTTTGTACAGAAGCAGGAAAACATTGATCAATCCACCCAACTGTGTGTATTATTCTCCCAACAGGCTTTTGTCATTTGAAAAGGGGAAGAAGTGAGGGTTTATTATCGTTCCCCCAAACTTTGATACAGTTTGTAAAGTTTGTAAAATATGGAAGAATAAATGAACAATACAGCGTATGAATAGCTTTTGGATTTGTTTGATGTTTGGCGTTGTTAATTACTGCAGTTAATTACTACTGTAAAGAGAGAGAGAGAGAGAGAGAGAGAGAGAGAGAGAGAGGGAGAGACACTTTTATGATAATCCTCACGACAATGTCAGCCAAATGTGCTTTATTTATACCTCCACAAGCCTGAGCTGCAGAGTCACAGCTCCTGTAACACATTCTTCCATAATAGCATCACACTCACACACACACACACACACACACACACACACAAACACACACACTCACACACACACACACACACACACACACACACACACTCTTCTTCTGGTTCTTCTTGATGAGGAGCTGATGGTGGCTCCCACGTGAGGTCCCGGGTGATGGTGGTGCAGCGGAAGCAGAAGGAGTCCATGGTAGTAATAGGGGGGAGAGTGTGATAGCGAGGGGGGGCTGGGGGTCTGTGACTATAAACAAAAACTCCCACAGACAAAACCTCCCATTACCCAACAAGGGATGGAGGGGAAAATAATAAAGATAAAAAATAAATACATAAATACCATTGCATGTGATCACGACAGTAATTGCACAGTAATTGTGAGTGTTCAGTACTAACAGTGTTTGTTATAAAGTCTGACAGCAGCAGAAGGAAAGACCTGCGAAACCTTTCCTTCACACAGAGGGTGGATCAGTCTCTCACTGAAGCTGCTCTCCAGAGCGGACAGAGTGTCCTGCAGGGGACAGCGTGTCCTGCAGGGGGTGAGACTCATGGTCCAGCATAGATGTGAATTTAGCCAGGACCCTTCTGTCCCCCACCTCCTGCACCGAGTCCAGAGCACAGCCCAGGACGAAGCTGGACTTCTTGATGACTGTCCATTCCTCTCCCTCTCTGTGATGCTGCTGCTCCAGCAGGCCACACCATAAAGGAGGGCTGGTGCCACCACAGAGTCGTAGAAGGTCTTCAGGAGTGGCCCTGTCACTCCAAAAGACCGGAGTCTCCTCAGGAGGTAGAGCCGACTCTGGCTCTTCCTGTACAGTGCGTCTGTGTTATGAGTCCAGTCCAGTTTGTGGTTCAGATGAACACCCAGGTACTTGTATGAGTCCACTCTCTCAATGTCCCGTCCCTGGATGTTCACTGGTGAGGGGGCAGTGGGGTGGCGTCTGCGGAAATCCACCACCATCTCCTTGGTCTTCCCCGCGTTGATGAGGAGGTGGTTCCGCTGACACCAGTCCACAAAGTCCTGCGCCAGTCCTCTGTACTCCGCGTCATCGTCGTCCGTGATGAGTCCGATGATGGCAGAGTCATCAAAGAACTTCTGCAGGACACAGCTGTCCGTGTCATGTCTGAAGTCTGCAGTGTAAAGGGTGAAGAGAAAGGGCGCGAGGACAGTGCCCTGGGGCGCACCCACACTGCAGGTCCCCACACTGCAGGTCCCCACACTGCAGGTCCCCCACACTGCAGGTCCCCACACTGCAGGCCCCCACACTGCAGGTCCCCACACTGCAGGTCCGAGTGTCAGACACACAGTTCCGGGCTCTCACAAACTGGGGTCGGTCTGTGAGGTAGTCCAGGATCCACTCTGCAGGTCGTACTCCACACCAGCCGTCTCCAGCTTGTCCCTCAGGAGCTGATGGTGTTGAAGGCGCTGGAGAGATGAAAGAACAGGATCCTCACAGAGCTGCCAGGCTTTTCCAGGTGAGAGAGAGAGCGGTGCAGCAGGGAGATGACGGCGATGAGGGTGGTGTCGTCATGGTGATGAGGGTGATGTCGTCTGCAAACTTGATTACGGAGTCATGACTGGAGGTGCAGCAGTTTGTGTACAGGGAGAAGAGCAGTGGAGAAGGTACACAGCCCTGTGGAGTGTCTGAGACATTCTTCCCCACCACCTGCAGGTGGACTCAGTGCTCCCCCTGCAGGTGGAGTCAGTACTGTGCAGTACAGTCGTGTGGGGCGTGTGGGTCGTGAGGGTCGTGAGGGTCGTGTGGGTCGTGTGGGTCGTGAGGGTCGTGTGGGTCGTGTGGGTCGTGTGGGTCGTGAGGGTCGTGTGGGTCGTGAGGGTCGTGAGGGTCGTGTGGGTCGTGTGGGTCGTGAGGGTCGTGTGGGTCGTGTGGGTCGTGTGGTTCGTGTGGGTCGTGAGGGTCGTGTGGGTCGTGAGGGTCGTGAGGGTCGTGTGGGTCGTGTGGGTCGTGAGGGTCGTGTGGGTCGTGTGGGTCGTGTGGGTCGTGAGGGTCGTGTGGGTCGTGTGGGTCGTGTGGGTCGTGTGGGTCGTGAGGGTCGTGTGGGTCGTGAGGGTCGTGTGGGTCGTGTGGGTCGTGAGGGTCGTGTGGGTCGTGAGGGTCGTGTGGGTCGTGTGGGTCGTGTGGGTCGTGTGGGTCGTGTGGGTCGTGAGGGTCTGTGGGTCGTGAGGGTCGTGAGGGTCGTGTGGGTCGTGAGGGTCGTGTGGGTCGTGAGGGTCGTGTGGGTCGTGTGGGTCGTGAGGGTCGTGTGGGTCGTGAGGGTCGTGTGGGTCGTGTGGGTCGTGTGGGTCGTGTGGGTCGTGAGGGTCTTGTGGGTCGTGAGGGTCGTGTGGGTCGTGTGGGTCGTGAGGGTCGTGTGGGTCGTGTGGGTCGTGAGGGTCGTGTGGGTCGTGAGGGTCGTGTGGGTCGTGTGGGTCGTGTGGGTCGTGTGGGTCGTGTGGGTCGTGAGGGTCGTGTGGGTCGTGAGGGTCGTGTGGGTCGTGTGGGTCGTGTGGTTCGTGTGGGTCGTGAGGGTCGTGTGGGTCGTGAGGGTCGTGTGGGTCGTGAGGGTCGTGAGGGTCGTGTGGGTCGTGAGGGTCGTGTGGGTCGTGAGGGTCGTGTGGGTCGTGAGGGTCGTGAGGGTCGTGTGGGTCGTGTGGGTCGTGAGGGTCGTGTGGGTCGTGAGGGTTGTGTGGGTCGTGAGGGTCGTGTGGGTCGTGAGGGTCGTGTGGGTCGTGTGGGTCGTGTGGGTCGTGTGGGTCGTGAGGGTCGTGTGGGTCGTGAGGGTCGTGTGGGTCGTGTGGGTCGTGAGGGTCGTGAGGGTCGTGTGGGTCGTGAGGGTCGTGTGGGTCGTGTGGGTCGTGTGGGTCGTGAGGGTCGTGTGGGTCGTGAGGGTCGTGTGGGTCGTGTGGGTCGTGAGGGTCGTGTGGGTCGTGAGGGTCGTGTGGGTCGTGTGGGTCGTGAGGGTCGTGAGGGTCGTGTGGGTCGTGAGGGTCGTGTGGGTCGTGTGGGTGGTGTGGGTGGTGAGGGTCGTGTGAGTCGTGAGGGTCGTGTGGGTCGTGTGGGTCGTGTGGGTCGTGTGGGTCGTGAGGGTCGTGTGGGTCGTGTGGGTCGTGAGGGTCGTGTGGGTCGTGTGGGTCGTGTGGGTCGTGTGGGTCGTGAGGGTCGTGTGGGTCGTGTGGGTCGTGAGGGTCGTGAGGGTCGTGTGGGTCGTGAGGGTCGTGTGGGTCGTGTGGGTCGTGTGGGTCGTGAGGGTCGTGTGGGTCGTGAGGGTCGTGTGGGTCGTGAGGGTCGTGTGGGTCGTGTGGGTCGTGAGGGTCGTGTGGGTCGTGAGGGTCGTGTGGGTCGTGTGGGTCGTGAGGGTCGTGTGGGTCGTGAGGGTCGTGTGGGTCGTGTGGGTCGTGAGGGTCGTGTGGGTCGTGAGGGTCGTGTGGGTCGTGAGGGTCGTGTGGGTCGTGTGGGTCGTGAGGGTCGTGTGGGTCGTGAGGGTCGTGTGGGTCGTGAGGGTCGTGTGGGTCGTGAGGGTCGTGTGGGTCGTGAGGGTCGTGTGGGTCGTGTGGGTCGTGAGGGTCGTGTGGGTCGTGAGGGTCGTGTGGGTCGTGTGGGTCGTGAGGGTCGTGTGGGTCGTGAGGGTCGTGTGGGTCGTGAGGGTCGTGTGGGTCGTGAGGGTCGTGTGGGTCGTGAGGGTCGTGTGGGTCGTGAGGGTCGTGTGGGTCGTGAGGGTCGTGTTTTAAGGTGGTTTGGGGATAGTTTTTGTGATTGTATTGTCACTTTTGCCAGGCTGAACTTCGGGCCCCGGGGCTGAATCAAAGTGTAACACGCTCAAAACACGGAGGTATTTTGGTCAGTCTTGCATTCGTATATCGGAAGATCTTTCTCGACAGATTTGACCTGAGCCCAACTCTTTTGGTATGAGAACTTTCATAAATGTTTCTGATCATTAAAGGCAGCTTAATATCCCCAATAAGTCTGACAATTGTTAGACATCTGTCTAATATGACCAGTTTTGGTTGAAATAAACCTGTTTAATGAAAAGTTCTCAAATAAAGAATAATCATTACTTCAGAATATTGTTTATTATTTTCAATTTCTTGCATTGATAACTATAATTATGTAGATAATGTCGAGAGGTGGTTGTAGGGCCTATTTTAAGAATCCAAGAAATGTATTAAGAATAAAATTATATTTTTAAATTCAACTCCGACTCCTGGATGGTAGAAATGTGATTTGATAACGTGAAAATAAAATGTTATTTTTATTCTTATTCCATCCTCCCCTTTTAAAAAATGACAAGGAAAGTCAGTGAAACAATTTATTACGCCTACGGCATGAGAAAGATCTTCTTCTTCCTCTTCCTCTTCCTCTTCCTCTTCCTCTTCCTCTTCCTCTTCCTCTTCTTCTTCCTCTTCCTCCTCATCTTTAGTTGAAGCCCAACCAGGGACAGAAGTTGAAAATTAGCTCTGGCTATAATCTTTGTGTGCATCACATCGGCTGCACGCTTTGTTTGTAACTATTTATGATGCATTTTCCCTGTCAAATAAATACATCAATAACAAAAATAAGACCGTCCTGTCTGCTTCAGTCTTGTAGCGTGTGGAGCTACGACTGGACTTGCATCTGAATGTGTCAAATGTGTCAAATGTGTCAAATGTGTCAAATGTGTCAAATGTGTCAAATGTGTCAAATGTGTCAAATGTGTCAAATGTGTCAAATGTGTCAAATGGGTTGTGGCTGGAGCTAAAACTCTAAATGACACAGGTGTTTCCTCTGATAAATTGATTGTGTCTTGAGTTCTAGAGAAACCGCAGTACAATAAGAATGGGCTATTCACCGTTTTTGCAGTATTTTCAAAAGTATTAGTTGTTGTTGTTGTTGTTGTTTTATGGCGGTTGGCATCCAATTGTTGCATTACCGCCAGACTTTATTCCTCAGACTTTTTGAGTACTTTTTCCCCATTGAAATGAATGGGGCATTATAATTATTATCCTTTAGACTTTATTCTTTAGACTTTATTGTTTAGACTTTATTCTTTAGACTTTATTCTTTAGGCTTTATCTTTGGCCGTGGCTGCAGAGCCGCGGCGTGGTCAAATAGCCCAGCAGTTTCAGGAGCCGCGGAAAAAAATAACATGGCAGTTTCGCGGCTCTGTAGACACTGCCTTATTCTTTAGGCTTTATTCTTTGGACTTAATTCTTTAGACTTTACTCTTTCTGCCACAACTCGGGTATTTTTGACCCCCTAAACATAAATGAAAAGTCACGGGTCACCGAGGCTCTCTCACTTTCTCCCTGCTCAGGTCTGCGTTCAGCACAATCTTGCAATTTGTCAGGACAAACTTCTGTTTGAATCGCAAACTACGCAATCATCAACGGTGAATTACTGAGCTTCGTTTGTTATATTCCGCAAAACGCAGCAGAAAACATACACGGGTGGGAAGAGGGTCGTGCGGGAAGGCGAGAGCCATCAGCGTCGCTAGAGCAGCTTTAATGTAATTTGTTGTCAATTAAATCTGACTTTTTATCTTAAGTGGTACCACCAGTACTACTTACACACATGTAGTACTCTTACACACATGTAGTACCACCAGTACTACTTACACACATGTAGTACTCTTACACACATGTTACACAATTTTACAATTTTTTGTCAAAAACAAATACATGACAATATCTTTGTTTTCTTAAATTAAAATGTTTAAACTTGAAGGTGTGTATTTTATCTTATATATATATATATATATATATATATATATATATATATATATATATATATATGTGTGTGTGTGTATATATATGCTGCTGCTCTTCTTATGCTCTGGGTTTAGGGTCTGTGAGCCTAGAGCCTCTAAACCGGGGCCAAACGTGACAAAAGTACAAACTAGAGAGCACCACTTGTGATCTAACATATCCTTTATCAAGAATGTATCTGGAACAATAATCATTGACATTGTAATCATAGTTTCACTTTCTGGGACTGAACCAGATTCAGATCTTTCGCAGTAACAGCTGCCGCTTGATGCTCAACAATAACACAGTCTCTAGTTGGCCAGAAATAGAAGAACAATCATTAGTCTTTGACACAGAGCGGCTCTAGAGCTCAACATGGCGAGGGGCGTGGGCGGGGCCAGAGAAGGGGCATAAAAATCACTGTCCACATCAAACTATACTCCACAAGACGCTCTCCAGCCGTCTGAGCCCAGCCACGCCACTCGTCCTCCGCCTGCAGCACAAACAGCTCTCAACATGGAGGCCATCAAGAAGAAAATGCTCATGCTGAAGCTGGACAAGGAGAACGCTCTGGACCAGGCGGAACAGGCCGAGGCCGACAAGAAGGGCGCCGAGGAGAGGAGCAAACAGGTGAGCGCCTCATGGGACCGGGACTGGTCATGATGGTCACCATAATACTGCTTTTATCATCTTTAGCATGAGGATGAGATCATCCAAATGCAGAAGAAGCTGAAATCCACAGAGGACGAGCTGGACAAGTATTCTGAGGCTCTGAAGGACGCTCAGGAGAAGCTGGAAGTGGCTGACAAGAAGGCGGCTGATGTGAGTAGATATGGTCAGGTTTTCTTCTGTCATGTCTTTTTACCATTTCATCTCTGTATTCAAACCTTAAAGACCCCCAGTCTGTGGCTCTAACCTCACTCAAAGACCCCCAGTCTGTGGCTCTAACCTCACCCAAAGACCCCCAGTCTGTGGCTCTAACCTCACCCAAAGACCCCCAGTCTGTGGCTCTAACCTCACTCAAAGACCCCCAGTCTGTGGCTCTAACCTCACCCAAAGACCCCCAGTCTGTGGGTCTCTGTGGCTCTAACCTCACTCAAAGACCCCCAGTCTGTGGCTCTAACCTCACCCAAAGACCCCCAGTCTGTGGGTCTCTGTGGCTCTAACCTCACTCAAAGACCCCCAGTCTGTGGCTCTAACCTCACCCAAAGACCCCCAGTCTGTGGGTCTCTGTGGCTCTAACCTCACTCAAAGACCCCCAGTCTGTGGCTCTAACCTCACCCAAAGACCCCCAGTCTGTGGGTCTCTGTGGCTCTAACCTCACTCAAAGACCCCCAGTCTGTGGCTCTAACCTCACCCAAAGACCCCCAGTCTGTGGGTCTAACCTCACCCAAAGACCCCCAGTCTGTGGGCCTAACCTCACCCAAAGACCCCCAGTCTGTGGGCCTAACCTCACCCAAAGACCCCCAGTCTGTGGGCCTAACCTCACCCAAAGACCCCCAGTCTGTGGGTCTAACCTCACCCAAAGACCCCCAGTCTGTGGGCCTAACCTCACCCAAAGACCCCCAGTCTGTGGGCCTAACCTCACCCAAAGACCCCCAGTCTGTGGGTCTCTGTGGGTCTAACCTCACCCAAAGACCCCCAGTCTGTGGGCCTAACCTCACCCAAAGACCCCCAGTCTGTGGGCCTAACCTCACCCAAAGACCCCCAGTCTGTGGGTCTAACCTCACCCAAAGACCCCCAGTCTGTGGGCCTAACCTCACTCAAAGACCCCCAGTCTGTGGGTCTAACCTCACCCAAAGACCCCCAGTCTGTGGGCCTAACCTCACTCAAAGACCCCCAGTCTGTGGGCCTAACCTCACTCAAAGACCCCCAGTCCGTGGGCCTAACCTCACTCAAAGACCCCCAGTCTGTGGGCCTAACCTCACTCAAAGACCCCCAGTCTGTGGGTCTAACCTCACCCAAAGACCCCCAGTCTGTGGGCCTAACCTCACTCAAAGACCCCCAGTCTGTGGGCCTAACCTCACTCAAAGACCCCCAGTCCGTGGTCTGTGTAAATGAAACCTGCAACATTCCATTGTTGTCGTGCTGGACTTGAACCCTTCAGCTGTCGGGGATTGGGAGCCCCCTTTTGGCCATGATGTCAGCCGGGCCCCGTCTCATCTGTCCCACACAACAATAGTGCAGTGCTTTTTAGGGACACGCTGGCTGAATGACGCGCTTGTGTCCAGGCCGAGGCGGAGGTGGCCTCCCTGAACCGCAGGATCCAGCTGGTGGAGGAGGAGCTGGACCGCGCCCAGGAGAGACTGGCCACCGCCCTGCAGAAGCTGGAGGAGGCGGAGAAGGCGGCGGACGAGAGCGAGAGGTAGAATCCTACTGCACACCAGGAGACAGCAGAAGGAGAGGGGACAGGCGGGGGGACAGGAGGAGGAGACAGCAGGAGGAGAGGGGACAGGCGGGGAGACAGGAGGAGGAGACAGCAGGAGGAGAGGGGACAGGCGGGGGGACAGGAGGAGGAGACAGCAGGAGGAGACAGGAGAGACAGCAGGAGGAGACAGGAGGAGGAGAGGGGACAGGCGGGGGACAGGAGGAGGGGGAGGAGACAGAAGTAGGGGGAGGAGACAGGAGTAGGGGGAGGAGACAGGAGGAGTGATCACTGGGTGAGGCTGTGAATCTGCAGTCGTCTTTTTCCTTCTTGGTTCCTTCTTTTGTGTCCTTGTTGCCTGGTAACTGTGGAACATTCAGAACATTGTGACACAAGTGAAATAGAAACACTGTGTTACTTTTGTAAAGTAACAAGTGAATTCAAATAAATGAAACCAGGAAACAAAACTATTGGGAAAACTGAAGAAGTCAAAACTAAACTACAAGTGGAAAAAGCTTCAGTTGTAGTCATCTGGACTCAGTTTGAAACAACTGGAGACAGACAAATAAACTACAAGTGCCTAAAATGGGACCTCTAATGTGACCTCTAATGTGACCTTTGCTAAATGAAAGTAAACTGACATAACAATGGTGCTCAGTCACTGAAGAAACCTGTAACAACAATTGTAAAAATATAGCCGCAAGCAGCAATGATCGGCCCTCGCCGTGCCGCCACTCCGCCTGAGGAGGGGGCGTGGCTAACGCGCCCCAATTGTCCTTTTATTACATCTACTGCTGAATCTGTGACGCTGTCACATCTTCCAC
>NW_027315790.1:3977567-4030067 GCF_026437365.1 Eucyclogobius newberryi
CCCCGTCCTCCTCCACACAACCGTGCCCGTCCTCCTCCACACAACTGTCCCCGTCCTCCTCCACACAACTGTCCCCGTCCTCCTCCACACAACCGTCCCCGTCCTCCTCCACACAACCGTCCCCGTCCTCCTCCACACAACCGTCCCCGTCCTCCTCCACACAACCGTCCCCGTCCTCCTCCACACAACCGTGCCCGTCCTCCTCCACACAACTGTCCCCGTCCTCCTCCACACAACCGTGCCCGTCCTCCTCCACACAACTGTCCCCGTCCTCCTCCACACAACTGTCCCCGTCCTCCTCCACACAACCGTCCCCGTCCTCCTCCACACAACCGTGCCCGTCCTCCTCCACACAACTGTCCCCGTCCTCCTCCACACAACTGTCCCCGTCCTCCTCCACACAACTGTCCCCGTCCTCCTCCACACAACTGTCCCCGTCCTCCTCCACACAACTGTCCCCGTCCTCCTCCACACAACTGTCCCCGTCCTCCTCCACACAACCGTCCCCGTCCTCCTCCACACAACTGTCCCCGTCCTCCTCCACACAACCGTCCCCGTCCTCCTCCACACAACCGTCCCCGTCCTCCTCCACACAACCGTGCCCGTCCTCCTCCACACAACTGTCCCCGTCCTCCTCCACACAACCGTCCCCGTCCTCCTCCACACAACCGTCCCCGTCCTCCTCCACACAACCGTGCCCGTCCTCCTCCACACAACCGTCCCCGTCCTCCTCCACACAACCGTCCCCGTCCTCCTCCACACAACCGTGCCCGTCCTCCTCCACACAACCGTCCCCGTCCTCCTCCACACAACTGTCCCCGTCCTCCTCCACACAACCGTGCCCGTCCTCCTCCACACAACCGTCCCCGTCCTCCTCCACACAACCGTGCCCGTCCTCCTCCACACAACTGTCCCCGTCCTCCTCCACACAACCGTCCCCGTCCTCCTCCACACAACCGTCCCCGTCCTCCTCCACACAACCGTCCCCGTCCTCCTCCACACAACCGTGCCCTTATTCATTTGAATACATATATAATACACATAATAGAATATATTTTGATAAAAGCGATGCTTCTTTGGACGATACAGGCTCTAAAAAAAAAACGTTTTTGGCAAAGACATTATTAAATCGAGATGTAAAAAAAGAATAAACTCTTTCTACATTTGACATATTCTCGGTGTTATAGTCACCATCGCTTCCTTGGTTGAGTTTCTTTTTTAAAGAATGTGCAATATGTAAAACAGAACAAATCTGTCGACTACTAAAAGTGTTACATTCTACTTTGTGCATCGTGAGATAAACATCATATTCATGAGGTCATTTCTGCTCCTCAGGCCGAGACGAGAGCTGAGTTTGCAGAAAGATCTGTGGCTAAACTGGAGAAGACCATCGACGACCTGGAGGGTACGGCCAGACCAGCTTTATGCTCATAGATGATCTTTGTGCACAGACCAGCTTTATGCTCATAGATGATCTTTGTGCACAGATGATCTTTGTGCACAGATGAGCTTTATGCTCATAGATGATCTTTGTGCACAGATGAGCTTTATGCTCATAGATGATCTTTGTGCACAGACCAGCTTTATGCTCATAGATGATCTTTGTGCACAGATGATCTTTGTGCACAGATGAGCTTTATGCTCATAGATGATCTTTGTGCACAGATGAGCTTTATGCTCATAGATGATCTTTGTGCACAGACCAGCTTTATGCTCATAGATGATCTTTGTGCACAGATGAGCTTTATGCTCATAGATGATCTTTGTGCACAGACCAGCTTTATGCTCATAGATGATCTTTGTGCACAGATGAGCTTTATGCTCATAGATGATCTTTGTGCACAGATGAGCTTTATTCTCATAGATGATCTTTGTGCACAGATGAGCTTTATGCTCATAGATGATCTTTGTGCACAGATGAGCTTTATTCTCATAGATGATCTTTGTGCACAGATGAGCTTTATGCTCAGAAGCTGAAGTACAAAGCCATCAGTGAGGAGCTTGACCACGCCCTCAACGACATGACCTCAATGTGAGTACTGACATGACCTCATACGCTTCCATTTCCACCACACCCCGTCACGCTCTGAGTGACAGGAGTATTTAACCAATCACAGTGAACTATGAGCTTTCAGAGGAGGAAGTAGTAGTTTCTTATAAAACCCAATACAAAGATCATGAACTGTACACGCTGTAACAATACAAAGATCATGAACTGTACACGCTGTAACAATACAAAGATCATGAACTGTACACGCTGTAACAATACTTCACAAAGTCTGGACTTGTATTCTGACAAGTGGATTCAACAATCAAAGAAGCTCCTCCTCCAGACTCGACACAAACGGGGAATTGAGTGTAAAAAAAGACAAATTACAGATTTCTCAAGCAAAGCACTAACTACTAAAGAAAGTAAAACATGTAGCTCTGAGTGTTGATAGAAGATGAGTTTCCTTCTGCCAATAAAAGATGGATTACGTGACATCACAACAATGTCAAATCTGTCGAGTTTAAGAGCGACGGGTCAGGAATGTCAGGTCAAATGTGCTGTTGCAGATTGTTGACCTCGTTTATGATTCACATCACTAAATAATGGGTCGATCCACATGAAACAAAAAGGAAGTCAAATAAACAGAAGTGAAATGATTTATGGTACAATAGTTTCAGAATGTGGCATTATTCAACTGCAAACATGTGATTGTCGTCAGTTGAAAAGACGTGAGATTATTATGACATGTTTGTGGTGTCAAGCCCAAAACTGAGAGATTTCTTTCAAAAACAGCACATTTCTCAGTTATAACGGCTCCGCCCTCCATTTGATATAACGCCGCCTCGTCTGAAGCAGGAGCGACTGGACAGGGAACAAAAGTCTTCTACAATCCAGGTCAAACTCAAATCTGATCAAGGCTAAAAAAATCCTGAAAACACTTTGTGATATGGCTCACTCCTATTTCTGTGTATATATCCCATACATGTTTATTTATCCCATACATGTGTATTTATCCCATACATGTGTATGTGTATTTACCCCATACGTGTATTTATCCCATACATGTATGTGTATTTACCCCATACGTGTATGTGTATTTACCCCATACGTGTATGTGTATTTATCCCATACATGTATTTATCCCATACATGTATGTGTATTTACCCCATACGTGTATGTGTATTTATCCCATACGAGTATGTGTATTTATCCCATACGTGTATGTGTATTTATCCCATACGAGTATGTGTATATATCCCATACATCTGTATTTATCCCATACGTGTATGTGTATTTATCCCGTAAATGTATGTGTATTTACCCCATACGTGTATGTGTATTTACCCCATACGTGTATGTGTATTTATCCCATACGAGTATGTGTATTTATCCCATACGTGTATGTGTATTTATCCCATACGTGTATGTGTATATATCCCATACATCTGTATTTATCCCATACGTGTATGTGTATTTATCCCGTAAATGTATGTGTATTTACCCCATACGTGTATGTGTATTTACCCCATACATGTATGTGTATTTATCCCATATGTGTATGCGTATTTATCCCATACATGTATGTGTATTTACCCCATACATGTATGTGTATTTATCCCATACATGTATGTGTATTTACCCGATACGTGTATGTGTATTTACCCCATACATGTATGTGTATTTATCCCATACGTGTATGTGTATTTACCCCATACATGTATGTGTATTTATCCCATACGTGTATGTGTATTTACCCCATACATGTATGTGTATTTACCCGATACGTGTATGTGTATTTACCCCATACATGTATGTGTATTTATCCCATACGTGTATGTGTATTTACCCCATACATGTATGTGTATTTACCCCATACATGTACTTGTACGTGATAGTCTAACGTGTCCAGAGACTAAAACTAAACAAGACCATCTGATCTGACCCATGTTTGCTCTCTGTGCAGCTGAAGGACCACGCCCGGAAGAGCCACGCCCGGAAGAGCCACGCCCTGAAGGACCACGCCCTGAAGGGCCACGCCCTGAAGAGCCACGCCCTGAAGAGCCACGCCCTGAAGGGCCACGCCCTGAAGAGCCACGCCCGCCTGAGCTCACTTCTTCTGTCCAGATTCAGGATCAGAATGTAACACATGTAACCTGCTCCATTTCAGAACAGTTTCGGTCTTACTATTATGCATTTGTAATTTTACTATTAAAGTTAAACACAAGAAAAATAGTGTATATCTCCTTCTTCTTCTGGCACATTGTGATGTCGAAGTAACGGTCTTCAAACAGAGGCTGAGATGATTCCTCTGCTCTTCTCCTGCTCTTCTCCTGCTCTTCTCCTGCTCTTCTCCTCCTCTTCTCCTGCTCTTCTCCTCCTCTTCTCCTCCTCTTCTCCTGCTCTTCTCCTCCTCTTCTCCTGCTCTTCTCCTGCTCTTCTCCTCCTCTTCTCCTGCTCTTCTCCTCCTCTTCTCCTGCTCTTCTCCTGCTCTTCTCCTGCTCTTCTCCTGCTCTTCTCCTCCTCTTCTCCTGCTCTTCTCCTCCTCTTCTCCTCCTCTTCTCCTGCTCTTCTCCTCCTCTTCTCCTGCTCTTCTCCTGCTCTTCTCCTCCTCTTCTCCTCCTCTTCTCCTCCTCTTCTCCTGCTCTTCTCCTGGTCTTCTCCTGCTCTTCTCCTCCTCTTCTCCTCCTCTTCTCCTGCTCTTCTCCTGCTCTTCTCCTCCTCTTCTCCTCCTCTTCTCCTGCTCTTCTCCTCCTCTTCTCCTGCTCTTCTCCTGCTCTTCTCCTGCTCTTCTCCTGCTCTTCTCCTCCTCTTCTCCTCCTCTTCTCCTCCTCTTCTCCTGCTCTTCTCCTCCTCTTCTCCTGCTCTTCTCCTCCTCTTCTTCTCCTCTTCTCCTGCTCTTCTCCTGCTCTTCTCCTGCACTTCTCCTGTTCTTCTCCTCCTCTTCTCCTCCTCTTCTCCTGCTCTTCTCCTGCTCTTCTCCTGCACTTCTCCTGCTCTTCTCCGCCTCTTCTCCTCCTCTTCTCCTGTTCTTCTCCTCCTCTTCTCCTGCTCTTCTCCTCCTCTTCTCCTCCTCTTCTCCTGCTCTTCTCCTGCTCTTCTCCTGTTCTTCTCCTGCTCTTCTCCCGCTCTTCTCCTGCTCTTCTCCTCCTCTTCTCCTGTTCTTCTCCTGCTCTTCTCCCGCTCTTCTCCTCCTCTTCTCCTGCTCTTCTCCTCCTCTTCTCCTGCTCTTCTCCTGCTCTTCTCCTGCTCTTCTCCTCCTCTTCTCCTGCTCTTCTCCTCCTCTTCTTCTCCTCTTCTCCTGCTCTTCTCCTGCTCTTCTCCTGCACTTCTCCTGCTCTTCTCCGCCTCTTCTCCTCCTCTTCTCCTGCTCTTCTCCTGCTCTTCTCCTGCACTTCTCCTGCTCTTCTCCGCCTCTTCTCCTCCTCTTCTCCTGTTCTTCTCCTCCTCTTCTCCTGCTCTTCTCCTCCTCTTCTCCTCCTCTTCTCCTGCTCTTCTCCTGCTCTTCTCCTGCTCTTCTCCTGTTCTTCTCCTGCTCTTCTCCTGCTCTTCTCCCGCTCTTCTCCTGCTCTTCTCCTGCTCTTCTCCTCCTCTTCTCCTGCTCTTCTCCTGCTCTTCTCCTGCTCTTCTCCTGCTCTTCTCCTCCTCTTCTCCTCCTCTTCTCCAGACTCTGAATGTGGGTAAAGTTAGGCAGTCCCAGCCTGGGTTGGGCGTGGTCACTTGTGAGTGGTGAACAGCAGTTCACAGGTGGATGTTTTCTCCTGTTGACCACATTCACATGCCACTGGTGTGAGAATGTTCAAAACTACGGAAAGAAGGAAACATGCACATGTCAGAAATCAGTCCTACTTCAAGTCCAAGCTGCTCAATGGTCAGTCCAAGCTGCTCAATGGTCAGTCCAAGCTGCTCAATGGTCAGTCCAAGCTGCTCAATGGTCAGTCCAAGCTGCTCAATGGTCAGTCCAAGATGCTCAATGGTCAGTCCAAGCTGCTCAATGGTCAGTCCATGTCTTTGATTGAGAGCGTTTTTTAGAACGATGTGTTTTGGGATGTTCTGTGCTGTGTTGATGGTGTTGCTCCTCCTGGTTAAATGAAGGTATAAATAAACACATAGAGAGAACATACAAATATGTGTCATTCGAAATATGACAAGTATTTCCACAGTGCGGCATTTAACTCTCTCATCTTGCATTTATTAAAATACAATTTAGTTTTAATTGCTGAAAAACACCTTCAAAAAGCTGCTTTCTTGCTGTGATTGGCTTGCCTCTCCACAGACATGTTTAATGACATACTCTGGAACATTTTAGGCAAAGCAATAACATCTCCATGTGGACCTCCCCCAGAAAAGTGACATAGTGCTCCTTTAAAGAAGACTGATATTTGATCTTGATACGTTTCTGTTTGTATTTAGTCTATTCAAGATTACTTCAATTACTTTGAACAAAATGCAATGTTAAAATGACTTTTATAACAGACAGGTTCAGACTGTCTACAACAGTCAGAATGATGACATCACAGAGCATCGGGATCATGTGAAACTGAACTTTAAGAACGCAGCACAGACTCTGGGTGTGGGGAATGCATAAATAGAACAAAATACAACTGAAAGTCAGCTAATGAGAGGAATCCAGTAGGACTTGGTCAAAAAGATGAAATGTTTGCTCCTTTAAACCAAATGTCCTGGTGTAGTTACGTTTCAATGGCGTTCTAAGTGGAGCTGCTGAGGCGCCGTCGCAGTAAAGAAGCTGGTTTGACCTGCATGTCCTCCACGTCGCTGTCACACTCTCTCTGTGGGAACAGAACACACTCATGGGTACAAGTACAAACACACGGGTACAAGTACAAACACATGTGTCCTGAGGCATGTACGCTGAAGCTGGAACAGTGGGTGAACTTGTTCAGTGGGACTATGAAGCTGGGTTCTTCCAGGGGGCAGATCTCTGTGGGAAGCTGCTTTGTGAAGTGGGGCACCTCCCCAACAAGACATGAGTTATATCTCTAAAGGTCGCCCAGAACCCCGGCCCCAACCAATGAGAGGGGAAATGAAGGGGACTAAACTGAATGAAGACCTGGCTCAGGCTTCAAGGGCTTGAAGCAGTTCACGCAAGAACATTAGAAATAGCAGCAAGAACGGAGTTGATGAAAGACCGTATCGCTTCATCAAGTGCCATCTGGAGAGACAAGTCAGGGACAGCGTTGAGCGACTCTCGGGCAGAAGGCTCTGTCCACCTCCTGCTCCAGGTCCTAGTGCACAGAGAAAACCCTGATGTCATGTCACCTGCAGCGGGTCGGCCTCGGTGTTGGTCCTCCTGCGCTGACGGAGGCTGAGCACCATCCGCACCATGTTCAGGGACATCTGGACGGACGAGGGACACAACGTCAAGGTGAAATGTGATTACAATATACAATTACTGATGATAACGAGACATGTACCTTCCATTTCCTTTTGGCATTAAACCTCTTGAAGTTTTTCATGTTGATGGAGGATCTGTTCCTCTTGTCCACCTGTTTACGTGTGATGGGCTGAAAGAAGGAAAACACCTGATGCCACGTCTGAGCGTAACATGGTCAACATCCCACATGTTACGATATCCCCCTGTGTGTTACTCGAGTACAGTGTGTTACTCGTGTACAGTGTGTTACTCGAGTACAGTGTGTTACTCGTGTACAGTGTGTTACTCGAGTACAGTGTGTTACTCGTGTACAGTGTGTTACTCGAGTACAGTGTGTTACTCGTGTACAGTGTTACTTTTACCTTTATCCAGGGGTGGAGCAGGCACTCATCAGCAGTCATCCTGTCCCTGCACACAGAGGTCAAGTCAGGTCAGAGCCTCTGTCAGGTTCACACAAAGTACTTTACAGTACATGTACTCTCCCTGCAGTACATGTACTCACCCTGCAGTACATGTACTCACCCTGCAGTACATGCAGTACATGTACTCAACCTGCAGTACATGTACTCACCCTGCAGTACATGCAGTACATGTACTCACCCTGCAGTACATGTACTCACCCTGCAGTACATGTACTCACCCTGCAGTACATGTACTCACCCTGCAGTACATGCAGTACATGTACTCACCCTGCAGTACATGTACTCACCCTGCAGTACATGTACTCACCCTGCAGTACATGTACTCACCCTGCAGTACATGTACTCACCCTGCAGTACATGTACTCACCCTGCAGTACATGCAGTACATGTACTCACCCTGCAGTACATGTACTCACCCTGCAGTACATGTACTCACCCTGCAGTACATGTACTCACCCTGCAGTACATGTACTCACCCTGCAGTACATGCAGTACATGTACTCACCCTGCAGTACATGCAGTACATGTACTCACCCTGCAGTACATGTACTCACCCTGCAGTACATGCAGTACATGTACTCACCCTGCAGTACATGTACTCACCCTGTAGTACATGTACTCACCCTGCAGTACATGTACTCACCCTGCAGTACATGTACTCACCCTGCAGTACATGCAGTACATGTACTCACCCTGCAGTACATGTACTCACCCTGCAGTACATGTACTCACCCTGCAGTACATGCAGTACATGTACTCACCCTGCAGTACATGTACTCACCCTGCAGTACATGTACTCACCCTGCAGTACATGTACTCACCCTGCAGTACATGCAGTACATGTACTCACCCTGCAGTACATGTACTCACCCTGCAGTACATGTACTCACCCTGCAGTACATGTACTCACCCTGCAGTACATGTACTCACCCTGCAGTACATGTACTCACCCTGCAGTACATGTACTCACCCTGCAGTACATGTACTCACCCTGCAGTACATGTACTCACCCTGCAGTACATGTACTCACCCTGCAGTCGGCAGCAGCAGCTTCTGGATGAAGTCCTTGGCCATGTCACTGGTGGATTTGAAGGGCCCCTCCTCAAATTCATACTTGAGATCGATCACATTGTTTAGTGTCTCTTCGTCAGTGTCTCCTTGGAACGGGGACAGTCCACTCAGACTGAGAATGGACAAACAGATATTGTAAAGAAAAAATGCAATGTTTTAACAATTAACTTCATAATCATTCTTATAAAAGAAATAGTAACTTACAGAATGTAGGTTATGACCCCAATGCCCCTACAATCAAACAAGAGGTGAGCATCTTTATATATTTAACCTTTCTGTCCATGTGAGAGACACAGTCTCTTCATTTAAGACCAGGATTAAACGTTCCTCTTTGGTCAGCTGTTGGTCGGTTAGGAACAGAAATATAAACCTACAGTTTCCCTGCTGCGCTGCCACAGGAGCAACCACCGTATTTTCCGGACTATAAGTCGCACCTTATAGTCCGGGGGGGGGGGGGGGGGGGGGGGGGGGGGTGCTGCTGCTTCTGCTACTACTACTACTACTACTACTACTACTACTACTACTACTACTACTACTACTACTACTACTACTACTACTACTACTACTACTACAGAGCGACTTATATGTGATATTATTTGGCATTTCATACTCCAGTGCATTGGCTGGTGCGACTTATAGTCCAGAAAATAGGGTATGCTGGGGGAAGTATGGCAGCTTAAGCACGATCCTCTGCTTCCCCCAGGAACAACATTTCATATCTTAGTTCACTTGTGTCCGTTTACTGCCGTCACATGTTTTTCTCACATGTAGGAACGCTCTCTACTCTAGATGAACTACTCTTCGTCTGCTTGGATGACCCGTCTTACACGTCAGTCCTTGTCCGTCCACAGTTAAAGGTCTCGCTCCTTCACTGTGGTTCTCCCTTGCAGAGGAGGAGGTCTCAGGACAGAGGATGTGTTCTGAACGTTGTTTACTGTAATCTGTTTTTCACTGTCGCCTTCGAGACAAATACATATACGTGTCATAAATATAAATTGAATTGAACTTATGGACCTTTATGAAATGCATGATTTTGTCATCTGATTTTAAATGTTTTACTAAAATACATTTTCAAGGACTCAGGTCCATGTTTTAGTAACAATCTCCCTGTGAATAAAAGAATGTTTTTTGTCCACTCCCTTCATCTTAGAAGACCACTGTCTCTAGCAATGGAGTGAATATTATTGGTTCTTAATGTTTTGCCTTAAATAAAAGTGACTCACCACATGTCTGCCGCCGTGGTCAGAGGCTCAGACTTAATCACCTCAGGAGCTGTGAAGACAAACAGCGTGTTATACAAGTAGAGGATGTACATTATATACACTTTAACAGTGGAAACCAAAAAACATTTTAAAAGACAAAGTCTGGAATTGTGCACAATTTCCAAATGGATCAAAAAACACATGTTAAAACAAACAGTTTTGTCCCGTGTCTTTGGGACTTTAAGGCGCTTCTTCTTCCCGCGCTCTGAACCTAGCGCTCATTATAACGTGCGTCTAATTTATAGATTTACACTGACAAACTGCCACCAGGGGGCACTCCAGCAGGAAGCACAAGCGTTTGACACGCTGTAGAAGAAGACGTCAGTGGAAGCTCTGTCCAAGGGACACATGTTTTCTATAGTTTAAACTTCAAAACGCTGTGTGAAAAAATAGTTTAAAGAGGAAGTTTATAAGCGACAGAATACAAAGACACGCAGATATACGGCAAGATATACGGCAAGATATACGGCAAGGCATATATATATATATATATATATATATATATAGGGGCTGGGGAGTCAGGCATGTGTGGGGTCACCAATGTACTGGGTGGAGGTACTCACCAATGTACTGGGGCGTCCCGCTGGTGCTCAGGTACTCCTGTCCCGGCTCCAGGCGCTGTGCCAGGCCGAAGTCGATCAGTTTGATATTGGGCTGTGAGACTTTCTCAGACAGCATAATGTTCTCCGGCTGCACACAAGAGGACAATGAGGACTAGAGGACAAGAGGACATGAGGAAATGAAGATATGAGGACCAGAGGACATGAGGACATGAAGATATGAGGACAAGAGGACTAGAGGACAAGAGGACATGGGGAAATGAAGATATGAGGACCAGAGGACATGAGGACATGAAGATATGAGGACAAGAGGACTAGAGGACAAGAGGACATGAGGAAATGAAGATATGAGGACCAGAGGACAAGAGGACATGAGGAAATGAAGATATGAGGACATGAAGATATGAGGACAAGAGGACATGAAGATATGAGGACAAGAGGACATGAAGACAAAAGGACATGAAGATATGAGGACAAGAGGACATGAAGATATGAGGACAAGAGTACATGCGAACAAGAGGACATGAAGATATGAGGACAAGAGGATGTGAGGACAAGAGGATGTGAGGACTAGAGGACAAGAGGACATGAGGAAATGAAGATATGAGGACCAGAGGACATGAGGACATGAAGATATGAGGACAAGAGGACTAGAGGACAAGAGGACATGAGGAAATGAAGATATGAGGACCAGAGGACAAGAGGACATGAGGAAATGAAGATATGAGGACAAGAGGACTAGAGGACAAGAGGACATGAGGAAATGAAGATATGAGGACCAGAGGACATGAGGACATGAAGATATGAGGACAAGAGGACTAGAGGACAAGAGGACATGAGGAAATGAAGATATGAGGACCAGAGGACAAGAGGACAAGAGGACATGAGGAAATGAAGATATGAGGACAAGAGGACTAGAGGACATGAGGACGTGAGGACAAGAGGACTTTCTTTGGTTTGGTTTTGTATTTAAATCTTTTCAGTGAAAACAGAGTCATATTTTACACAAATATGACACATGTAACATTATAATTATTTTTTCTTAAAACACATGAAAGAAACAGACAAAAAAGACTAAGACCAAGTCCAAAATAAATGTCCCATTTATTCCAGATTAAGTGCAAATGTGATTTTTGTCCATGTCCCATAATATGTCCCATATGTCCAGTCCTCGATCATCGGTTAAGTTTGTGTCATATTTGTCTTTGTGAATATTCCAAATATCTATGACTCTGTCCACGGCTGGAGCCGAGGCCCAAATACATGATCCTGAAATCCAGTGTCAAAAACATGTATTTTATTTATATTGTATAAATCAATCATCAAGTCATAAAATAACTGTGAAGAAGAAAATGTCCAAATCCTGTTTTTATTTGGGAAATGTCTCTTCTGCTGAAATGAATCTTTTTATTTTTACATTCACGTTGATCAGAAGCGATGTAGGATAAAGACGTTTACTACTTGATTTATTTCATTTTGCCCTCTTTATTTGACAGTTATATTCACTTTGACCCTGATCAAACAAGAAATACATAAAGAAAAGGTCACTTTAATTTGACAGATGAAGAATGGGAAAATATAATATAAGTAAAACCACAAATTCACAGGAAGTTCTGTTGGAATTTAGTTTTTGTTTTTAAACACTGTGTCAAAGTGCTCACTATTATATTATTATTATAAATACTAAGTGCTGCTTATACTGTTCATCACACGTGTTTAGTCCTGTCTGAGGTGAACAAAGTATTAGAAACTCTCTGTAACAGGCTGGACTTCAGAACCATGGATCTGGGCCTTAAAACTCACACCATGGACACAAGAGATGGAACTCTCTGGTCCTCGTCCTTCTTCTGCGTTAGAGGATCACGATTATTCACGTGTCTCACTCTGAGTTCTTCACATGAAGCAATCCGGCTAGTCTCTGGCCAAAAGCCGCCGGGACGTAATAAAATACTTTACACTGATACAACAGCGGAAGAAGCAGAATAATCAAAATTGTGTTAAATCCAGTGGTCGGAAAAGCACAGTCCACAAATGTAAAAAGCGCCACTGAGTGCAGGTTTTCTGCAGGTTTTTTTCCGCCCACTTTGTTTTGACCACAAAGCAGCTCTGATTGGTTCCAGTCCTGCCCGTGTGCCCTAAATGCCGTGTGATTGGCCTGAGCCAAGTCTGCTCAGGACACAAGTCGTTAGAGCCAATGTTACGAAAAGGCGGATTCCGGTCCCGATTCAAACCACTGAAGTCCTCATGCAGACATGCTTGTGATGTGACATGATGCATTCAGGACTGTTTGTGGTGTACCTTGAGATCGAAGTGTGCGATGTGCTGCGCGTGCATGTAGGACAGGCCGTTCAGGATCTGATGCATGAAGAAGATGGCCTCCGACTCCAGCAGCTCATCTTTCTCAGCGATGAAGTCGAACAGCTCTCCTCCGCTCATCCTGCACACACACACTTTAGTTTAGTACTACAGTACTAAGTACACTTTAGTACTACAGTACTAAGTACACTTTAGTACTACACATCGGTGTAATCCCTCCTTCGTCCAGGAGTGTTCCACTGTAGAGGTCAGGAGGTCACGCCTGGTGGGCAGGTCCAGATGACTACACCCAAATCTGTTTGTACAATAGAGCACATCTTGTACATACACAAGCACACATGCAAATGGTTCTGTTCATTTACATGTCTGTCGTTACAGTTTTGCATCATCCTTCAACAGAAATATAAAGTAAACAGAGCCACATATAAATGCACACGTATTTACATCTGGCAAACTCTGGACTCTTTCTAAACCAGAGGTGTCCAAACATTCATTATAGGCCTGTATAACGTCAAAATCTTTGTTATGGAAGTTCAGTTTAATTTAGTTTATTTATTTATATGAATGGGACAGCATTTATTAATTAACAGCTAATGCTGTAAATACAAGATCAAGGCCAGTTACGTGACCCAGATTGGGCCTGGAGCCAGGCCTGGGGGGGGGTGCTCCACGGCGAGCGCCCGGTGGCCGGGTCTTTCCCCACAGCCACCGGGCACAGCCCGACGTGGGGCCGTCCTCCCGTGGGCCGTCCTCCCACAGGAGGATCCGTAGGGGGCCGTGTGATCTGGGCGGGGGGGCCTCGACGACCAGATCTACGGAAACAGAGACTAACTCTGCTCGCTCATGATAACTCGTTACATGCTCGCTCATGATAACTCGTTACATGCTCGCTCATGATAACTCGTTACATGCTAGCTCATGATAACTCGTTACATGCTAGCTCATGATAACTCGTTACATGCTAGCTCATGATAACTCGTTACATGCTAGCTCATGATAACTCGTTACATGCTAGCTCATGATAACTCGTTACATGCTAGCTCATAATAACTTGTTACATGCTAGCTCATGATAACTCGTTACATGCTAGCTCATGATAACTCGTTACATGCTAGCTCATGATAACTCGTTACATGCTAGCTCATGATAACTCGTTACATGCTAGCTCATGATAACTCGTTACATGCTAGCTCATGATAACTCGTTACATGCTAGCTCATAATAACTTGTTACATGCTAGCTCATGATAACTCGTTACATGCTAGCTCATGATAACTCGTTACATGCTGGCTCATGATGCTAGCTCATGATAACTCATATTTCAGGCGTGCTCCTTAATAAAGCAGCTCTTTTAAGGCCATTGCTGTTCAACCTAAAGTCAGGTTGAGGGCCCCTGTGGGACTCACAGTTCCAGGATGAGGGCCACTTCTTCGCGGCTCTCAAACAGATCTTTGAGGGCCACGATGTTGGGATGTTTGAGGGCCTGCAGGATGGACATCTCACGCTCCACCTGGCTCCGGTCCAGTCCATGGAAGCTGCGCGTGTTCTTTAACACCTTGAGGAACTTGGCGGCGTAGAACTGCCCGGAGGAGCGCTCACGCACTCGACGCACCTGCCCGAAGTGGCCACTGGGGGAGACACAGAGCAGCATGTCAACTATAGAATATTCTTATGTAACATGATCAGAAAGCATGACATAAACTTTCACTGCTCTGCAGACGGCACACGCTGTAATGATCAATAAAACCTGATCAGACCAATCAAGGAGCCAGACTTAAGCATGAAGGAAATAACACTTAATGCTCTGCTTGTCATTGTACAAGGCCCCAAACTTCTGCGAGACTCTTTATCCAAGCAGATCGTCACTGGACAATGTCAGTGTAGCTTCCAGTTCTGCAGTAAGAAATCTGGAGTCTTATTTGACCAAGAGCGTGTTTATGAATCAAGCCTTTTTAACACCCTGTGATTTAGCAGTTCTCCCACTTTTTAATGATGTGATATATTTAGGTGCATTTCCACTGTGAGAGACAGAATCCAAGCACCGGTTTGAGCTCGTCAGCTGCATAAAGAGCCCTGTCCACCCCACAATCGGTCAGACTCCTCTCACTGCCATGGTAGTAGACCACAAGGCTGGAAAGGGTCAGGGGGAATTGGTAAGCAGCTTGTGAACAAAGAGCTACTGTTTGAAGAGGTTAAAGATGACCATCAATCTCCCTCGGACTGGAGCTCCATGCAAGATCTGACCTCGTGGGGTCTTAACCATGATGAAGGTGAAGAATCAGCCCAGAACTACAGGAGGAGCAGGTCAATGACCTGAAGAGAGCTGTGGCCTCAGGTTCAAAGGTCACTATCTGTAATACACTACGTCATCACGGTTTAAAATCATGCGTCACACAGAAGGTCCAGACCCGTCTGAAGTTTGACCATCGGACTGAACCAGAGGATCATGTGAGAAAATCACGTGATCAGACGAGACCAAAATAGAACTATTTGGTATTATTATTTTATTATATTATTATTTGGAAGCAGGAGAACTATCCCAAGAACTCCATCTCTACTGACGACTTCACAGGGGACAGGACGACTGCACAGGGGACAGGACGACTGCACAGGGGACAGGACGACTACTCAGGGGACAGGACGACTGCACAGGGGACAGGACGACTGCACAGGGGACAGGACGACTACTCAGGGGACAGGACGACTGCACAGGGGACAGGACGACTGCACAGGGGACAGGACGACTGCACAGGGGACAGGACGACTGCACAGGGGACAGGACGACTGAACAGGGGACAGGACGGCTGCTCAGGGGACAGGACGACTGCACAGGGGACAGGACGACTGAACAGGGGACAGGACGACTGAACAGGGGACAGGACGGCTGCTCAGGGGACAGGACGACTGCACAGGGGACAGGACGACTGCACAGGGGACAGGACGACTGCTCAGGGGACAGGACGACTGCTCAGGGGACAGGACGACTGCACAGGGGACAGGACGACTGCTCAGGGGACAGGACGACTGCTCAGGGGACAGGACGACTGCACAGGGGACAGGACGACTGCACAGGGGACAGGACGGCTGCACTGTGTTAAGGAGAGGATGAATGGGGCCATGTATTGTGAGATTTTGGGCAACAAGCCTCAGTCAGAGCTTGAAGACGGGTCATGGCTGGTCATGACAATGACCTGAAGTTCACAGCCAGGATAAGAAAAAAGTGGCTCCGTAAGAACCATATCAAGGTCTGGAGAGTTCTAGTCTCCAGACCACAATCCAATAGAAACTCTCAGGAGGGAGCGGTGTGGGCTTGTTTGTTTGGTTCCAGACCTACAGGGATGTAAATGGGGCATAATCACATATATCTATTGTACCTAAGTCTACATCTGTAATGTTTTTGTCTTTGTTGAAGATAAAAAGTCTATTCTAGTATACATCTTATGTGGGTGTACAATGTGTATAATGTGTATAATGTGTATATTATCAGTCAACCCTACATTATGTATTCATTTACAAAATGTATTATTTATAAATGTACCGGTCCTCTGTGAGTTTGAGACTATCTAATGTCGGCTGAACATGTACATTCCAGCTGACTCCACTGAAAAGGGATCCCTCAGAGTGGTTTGTAATCAGAGCAAAAAACGTTAGCGTAGAAAGTCAGGTCTCTTTCTGTGGGAGAAAACACATGTATCAAAGTAACTCACTTCCATTAATAGTCCCTTTGACCAGTACAAATTAGCTTTGACTTTGTGTTCAAAATGATTTTCAAAACTATTCTGCTTGTGGTCAATACGGTCATTCCCCTCTTTTGTTTGCCCCGTAAGGAAAAGTAAAGTCTGATAAAACCAAATGTTGTACATTTTTGATCATCTCCGTCATTTAAATGGGTTTCTTGTAAGTATATAATATTTTTTTCCATTCTCATCTTCTCAAGTATCTTTGACCATTTAATTGGACTCAATAGGCTATTAACATTTAAAGCTATTTGATTTTTTTTCAGATGCCATTGTATAAACCAGACCTGGGCAAACTACGGCCCACAGGCCAGGTACAGCCCGTTTGTCTTTATAATCCGGCCCACCAAATATGCAAAGTAATATTTAAAATATATATATATATATATATATATATATATATATATATATATATATATATATATATATATATATATATATATATATATATATATATATTTTATTTTGTATTTATTTTTTGCCCTTAGGCCAGACTTGGGCATGTGTGTCCACAGGGGCAAGATGTGGCCCTCGGCATGTTTTAATCAGGCCCCAAGAAAGATTTTAGTTTCTATTTTTTAACTGTCTGTAACATCTGTCAACTTGTGTCCTTAATAAAGATGACATGAAATGAATTAAATAATAGATTCAATACCATATATTTGACAGAAAAGAGATTAGATAGATATATAGATAGATGGATCTATATATCTGTATCTATATCACACAGGAATAATCTCAGACACGTGGGGGTCCCACAAGGCGAGGAGGGGGACAACATGGATATAACCCCATGTCAAAGTGCACATTATTCACAGGGCGGGGCTGAATGTTGGAGGGATTCTGGTTGCCAGGAGACTCACCACTATTATGTGTTCTGGGACATAAAAGATAGAAGAACAGGGGGACAGTTACAATTGCTTAATTCCTGTTCAATCTGCTTCTCTATTATTGATCAATGACTCAACTCTGAGACACCCACCAAGGCAACTGCAAATACATTGAATTAAAGGAGCTCTATGTCACTTTTCAGGTGGAGGCTCCGCTAACTATCTTTATGCCATTAAACGGATCTGTCTTATTCAATTACATTTGTTTGTATTGTCAAAAATATGGGCTTCTCCTCAGAACAGAGGCTTCATTTATAAAAGATTGGGTAGAAATTTTGTTGAGCAAGTTCGAACTCCTAGTGGCAAAAAGAATCATATGCCACATAAAACATTGTGTGCTCTCCACCCACACCACGCCCTATTCACACCTTTAACTAAACATGAGCCAATAATCAGTGGGTTTCACCGACTCGGACAAAGAGGGAGGAGAAGACGCTCCAGACAGAAGCAGTCGCATCAAAGATTGAATCACAAATACACATTAAAGTGACTCAATAATATTTGGACAAAGTATTTTTAGTCGATTTTCTGGCTGTGCTTCAGACGCTTATGGATCAGCAATGTTTGAATGAGACGTGCGTGAGGAATGTTCACACACAGAAACATGCACATGGTCAGAGGAGGGTGCACGAGAGGCACAGATGCCCTCCCTGAGAGAATGAGAGGGAGAATGTGTGGATCAGGACGAGGAAACGCTTCTGCTGCAGCAAAGACAAGAGTCAAAGACAAAAACATGTCAAGATATGAAGCTCCATCAGGCTTTGATGCTGCTGTAAAACTCCAACAAACTCCAGTTACTTCTTTGAGTGCACGTGTCAGGGTCGGGCACAGATTAGGACATGATCGTATTTATTTGGACAGGGACGGCCCTCAAAATCAAGGTCTTTGTTACAAACGTGTCAGTGCGAACGGACCGAGGAAAAGCACCAGGAAAGTACGCACAACCTCAAATGCAGATCTTTTTAGAGTAGTGCACAAACATTCTGTATCAGAATCAGAAAAGATTTACTGCTATTGTCAGCGAAGAACATTCAACAAGCTTTTGTGATTCAGTGCAACATACAACAAGGCAAGTTTATTTGTAGAGCACATTTCATACACGAGGCAATTCAAAGTTAACACAGCAGGAAAAATGCATTAAAATCACAAAGAAATTACAGAAACAATTTAAGACATAAAAGAGAAAAGTGCAAAGAAAAATCCTCTCAGTCATAAACACAGCTAAACAAAACTGTTTTTATCTTAGATTTGAACATTGTCAGAGAAGAACCTGTCTCACATCTTCAGGAAGAATGTTCCTGACTCTGGCACCAGCAGGAGGCCGGTCCATGTTTAGTCCTGACTCTGGCACCAGCAGGAGTCCGCTCCATGTTTAGTCCTGACTCTGGCACCAGCAGGAGGCCGGTCCCTGAGGTCCTCAGTCTGAGATGGTTCATATGGCACTAACATGTCCAAGATGTACTTTGGTGCTAGGCCATGGAGAGACTTGTACACAAGCAGAGCTGCTTTAAAGTCTCTTCTCTGAGCCACAGGGGGCAGTGCAGAGACCTGAGAACAGGACTAATGTGATGGTACTTCCTGGTTCTGGTCAGGACTAATGTGGTGGTACTTCCTGGTTCTAATCAGGACCCGAGCAGCAGCGTTCTGGATGAACTGCAGCTGTTTTACAGCTCGTTTGGAGAGACCAGTGAGCGGCCGTTACAGTCTAATCTACTGGAGACAAATGTATGGATATACAATGAACTATAAAGAAGCAAAATATATCAAATAATGAGGCCAAACATAAGCAGTAAAGTTTCAGCTGATTCTCACCTTCCCAAAACCTCTTCGAGTTCATAGAAATCTTCCACGTTGGCTGGTTTGAAGAGGGCCATGTTCACTGGCGCTCTTCACTGCTGGAGGGGTAAATACTCGCAGTCTTTCCATCCGGGACCTTCACTGACAGACTCTAGAACAGACACAAACAGCTTCTTATTCCCATGTTTCATAAGGATTGATCACAAATAACTGAGCAGACGGTTAGTTTAGGCTACAAGCTTGAGCAGTAAGTGAGACAAAAGTCTTCAAATGAAACTGACCAGAGGAGACAAGGAAGTGACAAAACAACATAATAATGTGAAATCAAAACGAGATCAATGCGACTTAAGGCCTTGATGGACAACCATGTCCAAATGTATGATGGGAAATGCAGTGCTGTGTAACTGACAGATGATCTGACCCCATCGGTTCTGGAAAAATATATCAGCTCTCCCCTCGGCTTCGGACGCCCGCTCTCCCCTCGGCTTCGGACGCCCGCTCTCCCCTCGGCTTCGGACGCCCGCTCTCCCCTCGGCTTCGGACGCCCGCTCTCCCCTCGGCTTCGGACGCCCGCTCTCCCCTCGGCTTCGGACGCCCGCTCTCCCCTCGGCTTCGGACGCCCGCTCTCCCCTCGGCTTCGGACGCCCGCTCTCCCCTCGGCTTCGGACGCCCGCTCTCCCCTCGGCTTCGGACGCCCGCTCTCCCCTCGGCTTCGGACGCCCGCTCTCGCCTCCAATTAAAAGGATTCTTTCAACATATCAAAGCTTTTTGTGTTATTTTCTTTCACAATCTGGTAGAAAACCCTCAATACCTTTTGTCAAATCTGTGCTGTTGCCAGGCAGCGTGGCAGCGATGCCCATCATTGCTGCTTGCGGCGATATTTTATAATATTTTATCGTATTACTTTGTCCTGCTCTTTGGTCTTGTGTTTGGCTCCTGTTTCTTGTTTTTATTTATTTTAAAGCCTCAGCCTCTGCACATGTGTTTCTCTGCTCCAGCAATTTACTGGTTTGAGCCGTCACTCTCATGTTGAAGTGTGGCAGTGGTTTTGAGCGCTGACGCACCTAAACGCTGTGCAGTGTGTTTAGGCCAATGCAGCGCCTCAAATAAGTCTTGGACAGTTTTCCCTGCGCGTGTTCGATGAGCTGTAGATCCACTCTTGCTTGTAAGTGCCAGTCGTACTTAGGAGTCTCGTTGACCACATGCATCACTTGCTAAAGGCGTTTCCAGCAGTAGTTGAAACTTTGAAAGTGGCGATCGAACCCGTGACCGCCGCCGGTGTCGGCGTCGCACTCTTTTTCTTATCGTCACTACGTGATGTGAGCACTTTTTGACCGTCACGCAAAATATCTCCAGCGCTGCTGCCCCGGGCGGGCCTGTCGCCACAGCAGCCAGTGGGTCAGCACTAGATCATACACTCCTAACTCATACTGACTTCCGTGAGTTAGGGGTGTATGATCTAGTGCTGACCCAGCCGCTCTGCACGCTGACCAAATATGAGCATCTGCAAACATGGACGTGTCCCTGGGTAAAACGAGTGATTTTCATATCACAGACGATTTTTTTCCCGCAGCTTTTGGATTTTCTCTCACAATTTGACATTCTCGAAACGTACGGCCAGTAAATATGCGATAAAATGTTTAAGGTCGAGTTTTGGGTTACTTAATAATCATTTACAACAATCTCACTTCCAGTCCAGAGGGAACTCCATTGGTTTAAATGGAGAGCGAGGGAAAAGTCTCGCTGCTAAAACACAACTCAGGGACCGGCCTCCTACTGGTGCCAGATGTTCTCCTGACCAAACAAGTCAACACTGAACACAATCCCTGGACGGTCCGAAAACAGCTTTTTAGTCCGTGTAAAATGTATTTTCTCTGGAGGTCTGCACCGTCTGAAGTAATATTCACTACAGTCATATTCAGCACGGTGGTTATGTTTTTCTTCTTTATTCGACTTATAAAACATTGCACACATTTTTGTACTTCACTATTAAGTAATAACTTAACAATACACAGTAATAAACTTGTACTTTTTAAGCGCAAAAGATGATACATATGGTTTCTTCATGAAAAAGTGAGGTTTGCAGACCAGAGCCCACAGCGGCACATGACAGGAGAAGAGGAGGAACCATGAGGAAGAGGAGGAGCCATGAGGAAGAGGAGGAGCCATGAGGAAGAGGAGGGGCCATGAGGAAGAGGAGGAGCCATGAGGAAGAGGAGGGGCCATGAGGAAGAGGAGGAGCCATGAGGAAGAGGAGGGGCCATGAGGAAGAGGAGGAGCCATGAGGAAGAGGAGGAGCCATGAGGAAGAGGAGGAGCCATGAGGAAGAGGAGGGGCCATGAGGAAGAGGAGGGGCCATGAGGAAGAGGAGGGGCCATGAGGAAGAGGAGGAGCCATGGGGAAGAGGAGGAGCCATGAGGAAGAGGAGGGGCCATGAGGAAGAGGAGGAGCCATGAGGAAGAGGAGGGGCCATGAGGAAGAGGAGGAGCCATGAGGAAGAGGAGGGGCCATGAGGAAGAGGAGGAGCCATGAGGAAGAGGAGGGGCCATGAGGAAGAGGAGGAGCCATGAGGAAGAGGAGGGGCCATGAGGAAGAGGAGGAGCCATGAGGAAGAGGAGGGGCCATGAGGAAGAGGAGGAGCCATGAGGAAGAGGAGGAGCCATGAGGAAGAGGAGGAGCCATGAGGAAGAGGAGGGGCCATGAGGAAGAGGAGGGGCCATGAGGAAGAGGAGGGGCCATGAGGAAGAGGAGGAGCCATGGGGAAGAGGAGGAGCCATGAGGAAGAGGAGGGGCCATGAGGAAGAGGAGGAGCCATGAGGAAGAGGAGGAGCCATGAGGACGAGGAGGGGCCATGAGGAAGAGGAGGGGCCATGAGGAAGAGGAGGGGCCATGAGGAAGAGGAGGAGCCATGAGGAAGAGGAGGAGCCATGAGGACGAGGAGGAGCCATGAGGACGAGGAGGGGCCATGAGGAAGAGGAGGAGCCATGAGGACGAGGAGGGGCCATGAGGAAGAGGAGGAGCCATGAGGAAGAGGAGGGGCCATGAGGAAGAGGAGGGGCCATGAGGAAGAGGAGGGGCCATGAGGACGAGGAGGAGCCATGAGGAAGAGGAGGAGCCATGAGGACGAGGAGGCGCCATGAGGAAGAGGAGGGGCCATGAGGAAGAGGAGGGGCCATGAGGAAGAGGAGGAGCCATGAGGACGAGGAGGAGCCATGAGGAAGAGGAGGGGCCATGAGGAAGAGGAGGAGCCATGAGGACGAGGAGGAGCCATGAGGAAGAGGAGGAGCCATGAGGAAGAGGAGGGGCCATGAGGAAGAGGAGGAGCCATGAGGAAGAGGAGGGGCCATGAGGAAGAGGAGGAGCCATGAGGAAGAGGAGGAGCCATGAGGAAGAGAAGGAGCCATGAGGACGAGGAGGAGCCATGAGGAAGAGGAGGAGCCATGAGGAAGAGGAGGGGCCATGAGGAAGAGGAGGGGCCATGAGGAAGAGGAGGAGCCATGAGGACGAGGAGGAGCCATGAGGAAGAGGAGGGGCCATGAGGAAGAGGAGGAGCCATGAGGACGAGGAGGAGCCATGAGGACGAGGAGGAGCCATGAGGAAGAGGAGGAGCCATGAGGACGAGGAGGAGCCATGAGGAAGAGGAGGAGCCATGAGGACGAGGAGGAGCCATGAGGACGAGGAGGAGCCATGAGGAAGAGGAGGAGCCATGAGGACGAGGAGGAGCCATGAGGACGAGAGGACAAAGACAAGCTTCAGGAGGAAACAGACGACAAGAGCCAGAGATCTACATCAAGAGTAAAACAATGAGTGACGCCACCGAGGAATTTAAGACGGAAGTAACATTCAGTAACTCCTTTTGCAATCAAGAAATACTCCACAGGCAACGACACAGAAGACACCAAGAGACACCAAGAGACACCAAGAGACACCAAGAGACACCAAGAGACACCAAGAGACACCAAGAGACAAGACATACAGGGACTGGTACTGACCATGTCTCCGGAAGACACCAAGAGACGCCAAGAGACAAGACATACAGGGACTGGCACTGACCATGTCTCCAGAAGACACCAAGAGACGCCAAGAGACAAGACATACAGGGACTGGTACTGACCATGTCTCCAGAAGAAACCAAGAGACGCCAAGAGACAAGACATACAGGGACTGGTACTGACCATGTCTCCAGAAGAAACCAAGAGACGCCAAGAGACAAGACATACTGGGACTGGTACTGACCATGTCTCCGGAAGAAACCAAGAGACGCCAAGAGACAAGACATACAGGGACTGGCACTGACCATGTCTCCGGAAGACACCAAGAGACGCCAAGAGACAAGACATACAGGGACTGGTACTGACCATGTCTCCGGAAGAAACCAAGACACGCCAAGAGACAAGACATACAGGGACTGGTACTGACCATGTCTCCAGAAGAAACCAAGAGACGCCAAGAGACAAGACATACTGGGACTGGTACTGACCATGTCTCCAGAAGAAACCAAGAGACGCCAAGAGACAAGACATACAGGGACTGGCACTGACCATGTCTCCAGAAGACACCAAGAGACGCCAAGAGACAAGACATACAGGGACTGGTACTGACCATGTCTCCAGAAGACACCAAGAGACGCCAAGAGACAAGACATACAGGGACTGGTACTGACCATGTCTCCAGAAGAAACCAAGAGACGCCAAGAGACAAGACATACTGGGACTGGTACTGACCATGTCTCCAGAAGACACCAAGAGACGCCAAGAGACAAGACATACAGGGACTGGTACTGACCATGTCTCTGGAAGAAACCAAGAGACAAGACATACAGGGACTGGTACTGACCATGTCTCCAGAAGAAACCAAGAGACGCCAAGAGACAAGACATACAGGGACTGGTACTGACCATGTCTCCAGAAGAAACCAAGAGACGCCAAGAGACAAGACATACTGGGACTGGTACTGACCATGTCTCCGGAAAAAACCAAGAGACGCCAAGAGACAAGACATACTGGGACTGGTACTGACCATGTCTCCGGAAGACACCAAGAGACGCCAAGAGACAAGACATACAGGGACTGGTACTGACCATGTCTCCAGAAGAAACCAAGAGACGCCAAGAGACAAGACATACAGGGACTGGCACTGACCATGTCTCCAGAAGAAACCAAGAGACGCCAAGAGACAAGACATACAGGGACTGGTACCGACCATGTCTCCAGAAGAAACCAAGAGACGCCAAGAGACAAGACATACAGGGACTGGCACTGACCATGTCTCCAGAAGACACCAAGAGACGCCAAGAGACAAGACATACAGGGACTGGTACTGACCATGTCTCCAGAAGAAACCAAGAGACGCCAAGAGACAAGACATACAGGGACTGGCACTGACCATGTCTCCAGAAGACACCAAGAGACGCCAAGAGACAAGACATACAGGGACTGGTACTGACCATGTCTCCAGAAGACACCAAGAGACGCCAAGAGACAAGACATACAGGGACTGGTACTGACCATGTCTCCAGAAGACACCAAGAGACGCCAAGAGACAAGACATACAGGGACTGGTACTGACCATGTCTCCAGAAGAAACCAAGAGACGCCAAGAGACAAGACATACTGGGACTGGTACTGACCATGTCTCCAGAAGACACCAAGAGACGCCAAGAGACAAGACATACAGGGACTGGTACTGACCATGTCTCTGGAAGAAACCAAGAGACAAGACATACAGGGACTGGCACTGACCATGTCTCCGGAAGACACCAAGAGACGCCAAGAGACAAGACATACAGGGACTGGTACTGACCATGTCTCCAGAAGAAACCAAGAGACGCCAAGAGACAAGACATACAGGGACTGGTACTGACCATGTCTCCAGAAGAAACCAAGAGACGCCAAGAGACAAGACATACAGGGACTGGTACTGACCATGTCTCCAGAAGACACCAAGAGACGCCAAGAGACAAGACATACTGGGACTGGTACTGACCATGTCTCCGGAAAAAACCAAGAGACGCCAAGAGACAAGACATACTGGGACTGGTACTGACCATGTCTCCGGAAGACACCAAGAGACGCCAAGAGACAAGACATACAGGGACTGGTACTGACCATGTCTCCAGAAGAAACCAAGAGACGCCAAGAGACAAGACATACAGGGACTGGCACTGACCATGTCTCCAGAAGAAACCAAGAGACGCCAAGAGACAAGACATACTGGGACGGGTGTCATCTGAGGAAAACCTTTTGTCCTCCAAAAGTGTAACATGCTGGACATTATTAGTGTCAGAATATGAACAAGAGTCACATTTATAGAACTGTCATGAGTCACGTCGCGGTCACAGCTATTATCATTATTATCATGTAATAGTTATGTAATATGTAAATGACGTAACTATTATCATGTAATAATTATGTAATATGTAAATGACGTAACTATTATCATGTAATAATTATGTAATATGTAAATGACATAACTATTATCATGTAATAGTTATGTAATATGTAAATGACGTAACTATTATCATGTAATAATTATGTAATATGTAAATGACGTAACTATTATCATGTAATAATTATGTAATATGTAAATGACGTAACTATTATCATGTAATAATTATGTAATATGTAAATGACGTAACTATTATCATGTAATAGTTATGTAATAAGTAAATTACATAAGTAATATCATGTAATAGTTATGTAATATGTAAATGACATAAATATTACATTATAACAGAGTTCATTCATGACACACTTCACACACTTATGTCATGTTGTAGTGATTATGATGATGTCCTTGTGGTGAATAATGATCATAGTTTTTCATGAGTTAAGTTGCAGTTTGTGAGTTTTATGTCATCAAAACGTGCCATTCCATAAAAATGCAGATATTTTGCAATGTCCACATTTTTATGATAATTTAACAAAATAAATGTACATCACGTGCAATTATTTGTCAAATCCTGAATATTGGATGGTTTAAATGGCGCTTGTGTTGCTACATAACAGTTGTAGAATGTCGTATAGACTTTAGGAGCCATGAAGCACAATGACCTCTGCACATGTCGTATAGACTTTAGGAGCCATGAAGCACAATGACCTCTGCACATGTCGTATAGACTTTAGGAGCCATGAAGCACAATGACCTCTGCACATGTCGTATAGACTTTAGGAGCCATGAAGCACAATGACCTCTGCACATGTCGTATAGACTTTAAGAGCCATGAAGCACAATGACCTCTGCACATGTCGTATAGACTTTAAGAGCCATGAAGCACAATGACCTCTGCACATGTCGTATAGACTTTAGGAGCCATGAAGCACAATGACCTCTGCACATGTCGTATAGACTTTAGGAGCCATGAAGCACAATGACCTCTGCACATGTCGTATAGACTTTAAGAGCCATGAAGCACAATGACCTCTGCACATGTCGTATAGACTTTAAGAGCCATGAAGCACAATGACCTCTGCACATGTCGTATAGACTTTAAGAGCCATGAAGCACAATGACCTCTGCACATGTCGTATAGACTTTAGGAGCCATGAAGCACAATGACCTCTGCACATGTCGTATAGACTTTAAGAGCCATGAAGCACAATGACCTCTGCACATGTCGTATAGACTTTAAGAGCCATGAAGCACAATGACCTCTGCACATGTCGTATAGACTTTAAGAGCCATGAAGCACAATGACCTCTGCACATGTCGTATAGACTTTAAGAGCCATGAAGCACAATGACCTCTGCACATGTCGTATAGACTTTAAGAGCCATGAAGCACAATGACCTCTGCACACAATGTGGAACCAAATAAACGGCTTTAAAACAAACAAGAGCAGAACAAATGTTGCATCAGAGTTTAACACATCCAAATAAGAACAGACAATGTCATTTGTTTTATGAAAGAAATAGTGTTAGAAATGAAAGGAAAATGATAAATATGTAAATATGTAAATATGTAAATACAGTAAAGACTCGTTTGGTCGAAAACTAAATATTATTCATTAAGTTTCCAGAGAAACAAGCGGCTTTAATAAAGGTTCTGAGGAAACAGCAGCAGGTGTGTGAGTGTGTGTGTGTGTTGTTGTTGTGTGTGCGGGTGTGTGTGTGTGTGTGTGTGTGTGTGCGTGTGTGTGTGTGTGCGTGCGTGTGTGTGTGTTGTTGTTGGGTGTGTGTGTGTGTGTGTGTGTGTGTTGTTGTGTGTGCGGGTGCGTGTGTGTGTGTTGTTGTTGGGTGTGTGTGTGTGTGTGTTGTTGTGTGTGCGGGTGCGTGTGTGTGTGTTGTTGTTGGGTGTGTGTGTGCGTGCGTGTGTGTGTGTTGTTGTTGGGTGTGTGTGTGTGTGTGTGTGTGTTGTTGTGTGTGCGGGTGTGTGTGTGTGTGTGTTGTTGTTGTGTGTGTGTGTGTGTGTGTGTTGTTGTGTGTGCGGGTGTGTGTGTGTGTTGTTGTTGTGTGTGTGTGTGTGTGTTGTTGTGTGTGCGGGTGTGTGTGTGTGTGTTGTTGTTGTGTGTGTGTGTGTGTGTGTGTGTGTTGTTGTTGTTGTTGTTGTGTGTGTGTTGTTACCTGCGGGAGTAATGACGCGTGTGCGGCTGGAGGACTTTCTCTTCTCTCGGGAGATGATCAAACACCGTCAGACGTGTCGGAGTGACCACAGGCCGGACACACGCGGGGTCCGCGGCCAGGTCTGGTCCGGTGCGGTCCGGTCTGGTCCGGTGCGGTCCGGTCTGGTCCGGGTCGGTCTGGTCCGTTGCGGGGCGCACTGGGCTCGCCTGTCTGCGGGAGACGAGTGCGGACACGACTCTACGAGCGCACGGAGAATGCGGAAACTTCACTTCCTCCAACCAAAGAAGAAAGCTAGAGAGTCATGGGATGCGTTACCATGGCAACCACGGCAGCCATCTTGTGGTTGTGAGAGAAGAGAATTTCTATTACAGAAAAGCCAAGAAAATGTCTAGATTAAGTCTTTAAAATGACATATAATTATATATCTGTGGTTGTAATAATGGAGAACTCTATCTGTGTCTGTCTCTGAAATATGAATATGAATATGAATTAACCTGCATTGACTGGTCTGTATTTTATGAATAACTATATAAAACGAGATGTCAGTGCACCACCTGGACGCAAGCATTGATCATTATTGTGTTTCCTTACACCGTTACTAGGCTACTATAATACAACTATTTATTACAGAAACGTATTTTGTCAAAAATGATTAAATTGTAATTGAAAGTGCAGCTCCTGTAAGTGTGTTCCTCCAGCAGACGACAGTGAGAACATGGATCTATGAACATAACTTTATTACAGGTGCGTAACTGTCGTGTTATGCCATGTTATCTCCATTAAAGTGTATAAGCTTTATTTATGTGGTACATAACAAACAGCGCTATTTCTTGTGTTTAAGTGCAACAAGAAGTGCATTTGTGTTTCCACTGCATTAATATTGCACTGAAAACAGTGCCATTACATTACAGCCCGGTCAGGGAACCCTGTAGTAGCAGGTTCATACATGCAGTGGTTCCAATGTCTACATGGAACTGTAGTAATTAAACTTGCTCTTAACATTAAAGACATTTTTTTTAATGCATTACTTTAGCTTAACAGGACTTTTAGAATAAACACATACATACAACATATTTGCGAGGTGGTTTCACAGCAGCTGAAGGTTTTGCAAACAGGAATCGGTGGATCAGGTGAATCAGGTCCTGGAGAGTGTGGCTCTCCATCATGTTTGACCTGTCCATCTTTGGCAGTGACGATGGGTTTCAGGTGTTACAGAACTCTTCCTTCCATTTAGACCAAGTTTGACCTCGGTGGGCCTCACTGATCAGACCTTTGTTTCCAAGGTCAGGAAAGTAGTTTGAATCTGTTGCCGTGGCATGTGCTGAGCTGGGCTCACACTAGTCGCTTGGATGGGAGTCGGTATATAGATCGTAAGCGCGCTCAAAATATGTGGCCAAAAAAACGCTGGACGCCCTGGACGCCCCATAGACTTTGATTGTAAACTGGATGCTTCAACGCTGTGAATGCTCTGTAACAGTTCTGTTATCTTGTAACAGCAGCTTGAGGATGATCTGCACCCACACACACTCCTACAACCCCACACACACTCCTGCGACCCCACACACACTCCTACGACCCCACACACACTCCTACAACCCCACACACACTCCTGCGACCCCACACACACTCCTACGACCCCACACACACTCCTACAACCCCACACACACTCCTGCGACCCCACACACACTCCTGCGACCCCACACACACTCCTACGACCCCACACACACTCCTACAACCCCACACACACTCCTGCGACCCCACACACACTCCTACGACCCCACACACACTCCTACAACCCCACACACACTCCTGCGACCCCACACACACTCCTACGACCCCACACACACTCCTACAACCCCACACACACTCCTGCGACCCCACACACACTCCTGCGACCCCACACACACTCCTGCGACCCCACACACACTCCTACGACCCCACACACACTCCTACGACCCCACACACACTCCTGCGACCCCACACACACTCCTACGACCCCACACACACTCCTACAACCCCACACACACTCCTGCGACCCCACACACACTCCTACGACCCCACACACACTCCTACAACCCCACACACACTCCTGCGACCCCACACACACGCCCACGACCCCACACACACTCCTGCGACCCCACACACACTCCTGCGACTCCACACACACTCCTGCGACCCCACACACACTCCTACGACCCCACACACACGCCCACGACCCCACACACACTCCTACGACACCACACACACTCCTACGACCCCACACACACTCCTGCGACCCCACACACACTCCTGCGACCCCACACACACGCCCACGACCCCACACACACTCCTGCGACCCCACACACACGCCCGCGACCCCACACACACTCCTACGACCCCACACACACTCCTGCGACCCCACACACACTCCTGCGACCCCACACACACTCCTGCGACCCCACACACACGCCCACGACCCCACACACACTCCTGCGACCCCACACACACGCCCGCAACCCCTCACACACGCCCGCGACCCCTCACACACGCCCACGACCCCACACACACGCCCGCGACCCCACACACACTCCTGCGACCCCACACACACGCCCGCGACCCCACACACACGCCCGCAACCCCTCACACACGCCCGCGACCCCTCACACACGCCCACGACCCCACACACACGCCCGCGACCCCACACACACACCGCGACACCACACACGCCCGCGACCCCACACACACGCCCGCGACCCCACACACGCTCCCACGACCCCACACACACGCCCGCGACCCCACACACACTCCTGCGACCCCACACACACTCCTGCGACCCCACACACACGCCCGCGACCCCTCACACACGCCCACGACCCCACACACACGCCCGCGACCCCACACACACGCCCGCGACCCCACACACATTCCTGCGACCCCACACACACTCTTGCGACCCCACACACACGCCCGCGACCCCTCACACACGCCCGCGACCCCACACACACACACACCGCGACACCACACACGCCCGCGACCCCACACACACACGCCCGCGATCCCACACACACCCGCGACCCCAAACACACACACACCGCGACACCACACACGCCCGCGACCCCACACACGGCCGCGACCCCACACACACGCCCGCGACCCCACACACGGCCGCGACCCCACACACGCTCCCGCGACCCCACACACGCGCCCGCGACCACACACACGCTCCCGCGACCCCACACACGCGCCCGCGACCCCTCACACACACCCGCGACCCCAAACACACACACACCGCGACACCACACACGCCCGCGACCCCACACACACGCCCGCGACCCCACACACGCTCCCACGACCCCACACACACGCCCGCGACCCCACACACACTCCTGCGACCCCACACACACTCCTGCGACCCCACACACACGCCCGCGACCCCTCACACACGCCCACGACCCCACACACACGCCCGCGACCCCACACACACGCCCGCGACCCCACACACATTCCTGCGACCCCACACACACTCCTGCGACCCCACACACACGCCCGCGACCCCTCACACACGCCCGCGACCCCACACACACACACACCGCGACACCACACACGCCCGCGACCCCACACACACGCCCGCGACCCCACACACACGCCTGCGACCCCACACACACTCCTGCGACCCCACACACACTCCTACGACCCCACACACACTCCTACAACCCCACACACACGCCCACGACCCCACACACACTCCTGCGACCCCACACACACTCCTGCGACTCCACACACACTCCTGCGACCCCACACACACTCCTACGACCCCACACACACGCCCACGACCCCACACACACTCCTACGACACCACACACACTCCTACGACCCCACACACACTCCTGCGACCCCACACACACTCCTGCGACCCCACACACACGCCCACGACCCCACACACACTCCTGCGACCCCACACACACGCCCGCGACCCCACACACACTCCTACGACCCCACACACACTCCTGCGACCCCACACACACTCCTGCGACCCCACACACACTCCTGCGACCCCACACACACGCCCACGACCCCACACACACTCCTGCGACCCCACACACACGCCCGCAACCCCTCACACACGCCCGCGACCCCTCACACACGCCCACGACCCCACACACACGCCCGCGACCCCACACACACTCCTGCGACCCCACACACACGCCCGCGACCCCACACACACGCCCGCAACCCCTCACACACGCCCGCGACCCCTCACACACGCCCACGACCCCACACACACGCCCGCGACCCCACACACACACCGCGACACCACACACGCCCGCGACCCCACACACACGCCCGCGACCCCACACACGCTCCCACGACCCCACACACACGCCCGCGACCCCACACACACTCCTGCGACCCCACACACACTCCTGCGACCCCACACACACGCCCGCGACCCCTCACACACGCCCACGACCCCACACACACGCCCGCGACCCCACACACACGCCCGCGACCCCACACACATTCCTGCGACCCCACACACACTCTTGCGACCCCACACACACGCCCGCGACCCCTCACACACGCCCGCGACCCCACACACACACACACCGCGACACCACACACGCCCGCGACCCCACACACACACGCCCGCGATCCCACACACACCCGCGACCCCAAACACACACACACCGCGACACCACACACGCCCGCGACCCCACACACGGCCGCGACCCCACACACACGCCCGCGACCCCACACACGGCCGCGACCCCACACACGCTCCCGCGACCCCACACACGCGCCCGCGACCACACACACGCTCCCGCGACCCCACACACGCGCCCGCGACCCCTCACACACACCCGCGACCCCAAACACACACACACCGCGACACCACACACGCCCGCGACCCCACACACACGCCCGCGACCCCACACACGCTCCCACGACCCCACACACACGCCCGCGACCCCACACACACTCCTGCGACCCCACACACACGCCCGCGACCCCTCACACACGCCCACGACCCCACACACACGCCCGCGACCCCACACACACGCCCGCGACCCCACACACATTCCTGCGACCCCACACACACTCCTGCGACCCCACACACACGCCCGCGACCCCTCACACACGCCCGCGACCCCACACACACACACACCGCGACACCACACACGCCCGCGACCCCACACACACGCCCGCGACCCCACACACACGCCTGCGACCCCACACATGCGACCCCAAACACACGCGCCCGCGACCCCACACATGCGCCCGCGACCCCACACACACGCCCGCGACCCCACACACACGCCCGCGACCCCACACACATGCCCGCGACCCCACACGCCCATGAGCCCACACACACGCCCGCGACCCCACACATGCCCGCGACCCCACACACACGCCCGCGACCCCACACACACGCCCGCGACCCCACACACACGCCCGCGACCCCACACACACGCCCGCGACCCCACACACATGCCCGCGACCCCACACACACGCCCGTGACCCCACACACGCGACCGCCCGCGACCCCACACACGCGCCCGCTACCCCACACACACTCCTGCGACCCCACACACACGCCCGCGACCCCACACACACGCCCGCGACCCCACACACATGCCCGCGACCCCACACACACGCCCGTGACCCCACACATGCGACCGCCCGCGACCCCACACACACTCCTGCGACCCCACACACACTCCTACGACCCCACACACACGCCCGCGACCCCACACACACTCCTGCGACCCCACACACACTCCTGCGACCCCACACACACGCCCGCGACCCCTCACACACGCCCGCGACCCCACACACGCCCGCGACCCCACACATACACACACCGCGACACCACACACGCCCGCGACCCCACACACACACACACCGCGACACCACACACGCCCGCGACCCCACACACACACGCCCGCGATCCCACACACACCCGCGACCCCAAACACACACACACCGCGACACCACACACGCCCGCGACCCCACACACGGCCGCGACCCCACACACACGCCCGCGACCCCACACACACGCCCGCGACCCCACACACGCTCCCGCGACCCCACACACGCGCCCGCGACCACACACACGCTCCCGCGACCCCACACACGCGCCCGCGACCCCTCACACACACCCGCGACCCCAAACACACACACACCGCGACACCACACACGCCCGCGACCCCACACACACGCCCGCGACCCCACACACACGCCCGCGACCCCACACACGCTCCCGCGACCCCACACACGCGGCCGCGACCCCACACACACGCCTGCGACCCCACACGCGCCCGCGACCCCACAAGCGCCCGCGACCCCACACGCGCCCGCGACCCCACACACACGCCCGCGCCCCCACACACGCGCCCGCGCCCCCACACACGCGCCCGCGACCCCACACACGCGCCCGCGACCCGATATACACTCCCGCGACCCCACACACAAACCCGCGACACCACACACACGCCCGCGACCCCACACACGCCCGCGACCCGATATACACTCCCGCGACCCCACACACGCGCCCGCGACCCCACACACACGCCCGCGACCCCACACACACGCCCGCGACCCCACACACACGCCCGCGACCCCACACACACACGCCCGCGACCCCACACACACGCCCGCGACCCCACACACACGCCTGCGACCCCACACATGCGACCCCAAACACACGCGCCCGCGACCCCACACACGCGCCCGCGACCCCACATACGCGCCCGCGACCGCCCGCGAACCCACACATGCGCCCGCGACCCCACACACACGCCCGCGACCCCACACACACGCCCGCAACCCCACACACATGCCCGCGACCCCACACACACGCCCGTGACCCCACACACGCGACCGCCCGCGACCCCACACACGCGCCCGCTACCCCACACACACGCCCGCGACCCCACACGCACACGACCCCACACGCGCCCGCGACCCCACACACGCGCCCGCGACCACACACACGCGCCCGCGACCCCACACACGCGCCCGCGACCCCACACACGCGCCCGCGACCCCACACACGCGCCCGCGACCCCACACACGCCCGCGACCCCAAACACACGCGCCCGCGACCCCACACGCGCCCGCGACCCCACACACGCGCCCGCGACCGCACAAACGCGCCCGCGACCCCACACACGCGCCCGCGACCCCACACACGCGCCGCGACCGCACACACGTGCCCGCGACCGCCCGCAACCCCACGCACACGCCCGCGACCCCACACACACGCCCGCGACCCCACACACACGCCCGCGACCCTACACACACGCCTGCGACCCCACACACGCCCGCGACCCCACACGCCCACGACCCCACACACATGCCCGCGACCCCACACACACGCCCGTGACCCCACACACGCGCCCGCGACCGCCCGCGACCCCACACACGCGCCCGCGACCCCACACAGGCGCCCGCGACCCCACACACGCGCCCGCGACCGCACACACGCGCCCGCGACCCCACACACGCGCCCGCGACCCCACACACGCGCCCGCGACCCCACACACACGCCTGCGACCCCACACACGCCCGCGACCCCACACACACGCCTGCGACCCCACACGCGCACGCGACCCCACACACGCGCCCGCGACCGCACAAACGCGCCCGCGACCCCACACACGCGCCCGCGACCCCACACACGCGCCGCGACCCCACACACGTGCCCGCGACCGCCCGCAACCCCACGCACACGCCCGCGACCCCACACACACGCCCGCGACCCCACACACACGCCCGCGACCCTACACACACGCCTGCGACCCCACACACGCCCGCAACCCCACACGCCCACGACCCCACACACATGCCCGCGACCGCACAAACGCGCCCGCGACCCCACACACACGCCCGCGACCCCACACGCCCACGACCCCACACACACGCCCACGACCCCACACACACGCCCGCGACCCCACATACACGGCTGTGATAGAGGGCGCTACAAAGATGCTTCACCAGCAAGAACCACGCCACAACAATGGAATGTTTATTGATAATAGTGATGATGGAGCGATGACGGAGCGATGACGGAGAGATGACGGAGCGATGACGGAGAGATGACGGAGCGATGACGGAGAGATGACGGAGCGATGACGGAGCGATGACGGATCGATGACGGAGCGATGACGGATCGATGACGGAGCGATGACGGATCGATGACGGAGCGATGACGGAGCGATGACGGAGCGATGACGGAGCGATGACGGAGCGATTAGAGTTGGCTGGGTAGAGACTCAGGATGGGGGCGTCGTCTCTGGTAATCAGCGCGGCCGATTCAAAACGCCCCCTTCCTTTGATGGTGATATGGTGATGTGTAACGTGAAGCCCAGAGCCCCCCACGCTGCAGAAGACACCCCGCCCTCACCGTGGCCACCTCTGCCAACCCAACCCTTGACCCCCCCACCTCTCAGTTCAGAGACAAGATGTGAACTGGCTCTTTCAGGAATCCAACCCCCGAAAAGCAGCTGCTGTTTCCCCAGGGGGAGCAGGGACCAGGGGAGGACCCGGGTCACCCTGGCATGGATCAGCACCTAGAACCAGGAATGCCTTTCCTTTTCTATTTTAGCTCATTTCATTCCTCAACAGACTTTTATCACAGGTGTAGTTTGTTTAATGTCCTAAATTATCTTTTTGTATGGACCACTTTTTTGTATTAGTTACACCCACATTATCGCCCTCATCCAAAGTTGATCCCATAACGTCCATTTGGCGTAACCCCAGCTCACGTTACAAACGAACCTTTGCATTCCCACCTAGCGCGTGCAGTACGTTAAAGACAAGTTCATTTACATCCTGTAAATGTAAACATATAAACGTGTTTGTCGAGTTACAGAGCCAAGAGTGAAAGAGCCACTTGAAAAGAACAGCTCCCATGAATTTCCAGTGAAGGAAGTGACGAGGAGAGTGAAGCCTTATCGCTCTGACTTTACATCAAGTTTACTTCAGTTCAACTCTGCTGCGCTCAGGTCGCCTGCATGTGCATGCACATGGCGCGGCCCGCGGGCCCGAAGGTGCAGGGACCCAACCCACTCACATGTGGAGCCTCCTGCCGCTCCCTGTGGGCGATGCTAGTGATAAAGCCAACTATACCTAAAGCTCAAGCTCTTGCACACGCTCAGCGACAGCGTACCGTTATTATTCATAGTAATATTAATATATATAATATTAATACATATATATATATATATATATTAATATTAGTATTATTACTATCTTTTAAAGGTTATGTATTTGTGACCAGACAAGGGCACTTTGTTTGTAGGGACGCCACACCAAAAGGGAAACTATAGAACCCCGTTCTAGAATAGGCACAATAGTCATGGTCTATAAAAGTCCAGGAGTCCATTTCTTCTGTAATCCAGCAGGACGAGACAGAACAGGACGAGACAGAGCAGGACGAGACAGAGCAGGACGAGACAGAGCAGGACGAGACAGAGCAGGACGAGACAGAACAGGACAAATGGAGAGGCTTGCTGACCACAGGAGGCGATATGATCCAGGAGCTGCCCCGACCACCCGCCACATCATGGGGAAGGTCCAGTGCAGAGCCGCACCTCACACTCCACGGCCCCAGTGTGGCTACTGCCTTCTTCAAACTCATCTGAGTTTTGGTTATTGTCATCCTCCTTCTGCTACTTTGTGTCCATGAGCCGGCTCCATCAGGGGCTGAAATATGAAGAACTTATGACTTCTTCTTCTCGTCCGTTAGAAGAGGCTCAGTCACTTTCACTTTTAAAAACATTGGTCTCCGGGATCCTCCTTCAGGTAAAGAGGAGTTAGTTAAATATTTTAAAAGATTATGGTCTGATAAAATACTTATCATGATTTGTCCATAATTGAGCGGCTTTACATTAGTGTTCAGCCCCAATGACACTTCATAACAAGAGTCAAGTATTAGTTTCTCAACATCATTAAATTCATGAGTTTATTGAACAAAAGCAGACCAAAAAGTCAAATGACATTTTAAAAAAACACATTTTACAAAACCAGTATAGACTGTCAGCATCATCCTGCTAAAGAAGCCGAATACAGTCATTCATGTGTGGAAACATGAATGACTGTATCTGAATGTACACAACTTTGTATTGTTTCTATGGCAACATAGATAAGAAAAGAAAACATGACCTGATCTTTTACCCATGTTGATGTTTCCCTCAGATGCATTTTGTGTTTGAGGCTCGTTTGCTTTTAACTCAAACTCACACAGAAATGTTCAAAACATGAACTGAAATTCTGAATAATTGCATGATATTAATTGCTGTCCTTTGTGCTCCGGCAGGTTTGCAGAGCTCAAAAGAAGAAGGATGAAACATGCTTTTGTGTTCCCAACGTAATTGAACTTTTAATTATTCAGTCAGTCAGTCAGATCCACTTTTCCCGTGTGTCCGGGTGTGTCCCGGGACCGGGTGTGTCCCGGCACTGGGGACAACAGGGGTTTAGTTCTTGAACCGTTATATCTGAAAAGATCTTTTAATGCAAACTAATGGTCTACTTATGCAAATCATTTTAATAGGATTTATTCAATGTATAAACCAGGTTTTGACAAACCCAAGTGTTCCCGAAACACAATTTTGCATATTACATCACCTTTTCATGCCCTTAATTAACATGAAAAAGAACAGGCATTTTTCACGCACACGCCCTCGCACTCTCTCACACAGAGACACTCTCACACAGAGACACTCTCACACAGAGACACTCTCACACAGAGACACTCTCACACAGAGACACTCTCACACAGAGACACTCTCACACAGAGACACTCTCACACAGAGACACTCTCACACAGAGACACTCTCACACAGAGACACTCTCACACAGAGACACTCTCACACAGAGACACTCTCACACAGAGACACTCTCACACAGAGACACTCTCACACAGAGACACTCTCTAGTAAGGATTGGTTTTCTGAAGTATTGAAATCATGTCCAAAAGGGACCTCCTCGGATGTGTCCTGAGGAGAGTGTCCGTCCATGTGTCCTCTGGGTTCTCTCGGTTGAGAGCATCAATTCTTCTTTGCTTTGGACGAGTCATACTTTCGTTTGCTGGAATACCAGAGCAGCAGAGGGATCCCGATGGAGGGCAGGGTCATGACCCCGAATGCAGCCCAGTCAAGCTGCAAGAAACAGAGAGGAGAGGACACCATCTCAGGAGAGGACACCATCTCAGGAGAGGACACCATCTCAGAGAGGACACCATGTCAGAAGAGGACACCATGTCAGAAGAGGACACCATCTCAGAGAGGACACATCTCAGAGAGGACACCATCTCAGAGAGGACACCATCTCAGAGAGGACACCATCTCAGAGAGGACACCATCTCAGAGAGGACACCATCTCAGAGAGGACACCATCTCAGAGAGGACACCATCTCAGAGAGGACACATCTCAGAGAGGACACCATCTCAGAGAGGACACATCTCAGGAGAGGACACCATCTCAGAGAGGACACCATCTCAGAGAGGACACCATCTCAGAGGACACCATCTCAGAGAGGACACCATCTCAGAGAGGACACCATCTCAGAGAGGACACCATCTCAGAGAGGACACCATCTCAGAGAGGACACCATCTCAGAGAGGACACCATCTCAGGAGAGGACACCATCTCAGAGAGGACACCATCTCAGAGAGGACACATCTCAGAGAGGACACATCTCAGAGAGGACACATCTCAGAGAGGACACCATCTCAGGAGAGGACACCATCTCAGGAGAGGACACATCTCAGAGAGGACACCATCTCAGAGAGGACACCATCTCAGAGAGGACACATCTCAGAGAGGACACATCTCAGAGAGGACACATCTCAGGAGAGGACACCATCTCAGAGAGAACACATCTCAGAGAGGACACCATCTCAGAGAGGACACATCTCAGAGAGGACACATCTCAGAGAGGACACATCTCAGAGAGGACACATCTCAGAGAGGACACATCTCAGAGAGGACACATCTCAGAGAGGACACCATCTCAGAGAGGACACCATCTCAGAGAGGACACATCTCAGAGAGGACACATCTCAGAGAGGACACATCTCAGAGAGGACACATCTCAGAGAGGACACATCTCAGAGAGGACACATCTCAGAGAGGACACATCTCAGAGAGGACACATCTCAGAGAGGACACCATCTCAGAGAGGACACATCTCAGAGAGGACACATCTCAGAGAGGACACATCTCAGAGAGGACACCATCTCAGAGAGGACACATCTCAGAGAGGACACATCTCAGAGAGGACACATCTCAGAGAGGACACATCTCAGAACTTACAAAGGCTGGCGGCTGGAAAAGTGTTTGTTTCTTGAGACCTTAGAGAAAGGTCTGATAGATTTAATTCTATACTAATTAGTATTTTAGTAGACGTTTGTAAAAAGTCTCCACTGCGAGCCTGGAAGTAGATCATCTACATATTGAATATTGTGATGCAGCGTGCCACTTAAGCCAGTTTCTAAAAAGGCTTTTACTGCAGTTCACACTCAAGAACTTCTTGTTTCTTCTAATTGAACTTCTAATTGTTTTAGACCTTTGGTGGTTCATGGAGAATAAGCATGTCTACCGTATTTTCCGCACTATAAGGCGCACGTAAAAGTCTTTAACGTCCTCAAAAGCCGTCCGTGCGCTTAATAGTCCGGTGCGCTTAATATATGGTTTATTTCTGGTTGTGCTTACTGACCGCGAAGATATTTTGTGTGGTACACAGTGTATGAAGAAGATTTGGGACATGAGACGTGATGCACGACTAGAGTTACAGTACTCCGGAACCGGAAGTCCCAACAACATGTGTGCAAAGCATTCTGGGAACAGTAGTCTTCTGCTACACGCGGCACACGCGACACTTTGTCAAAACGTAAGCAACATTTTCAGTCAGGCACAACGCAGACACCTACCGGTAAATGAAGGACCCCAAGAAACTTGTCCCAAGATGGCTACTGCCAAGAGACCATTAGATCTGTTATATTATCACAAGAAATGCGCTTACGGGCTAAATGATCAGTCAACTGTGGGATCAAAAGATCGGAATCATCACTGAACTGCCGCATGGATCCGAGATGCGGGATCACATGACCAACGAGATTTTAGCACGGAGCACTATCGGCGCTTTGGCTGCTTTGACCATTCTGCGCCCCAGCAGACATTAAACCGGGACACAACAATCGGGGCTGTCCCAGGTAAATCGGGACGTCTGGTCATAGCTGTGCGGGATGTACTTCAGCGCATTTGAAGGATTTGAGGACGAGGAATGAACTGAAAAAGTGAGTGTATTGTGTTGTATTTTACATGTTGCAACTGAGCGAGGCTGGGAGTTGTTGTGAATACGCTAACGTGTCTTTTAGCAATAGCAGAGTGTGTTTTGATGTTGAACAATGTTGATCTGAATGAGTTGAACCCGTTTAATAAAGCTCAACTGACTCTGACTTATCCGTCTGTTTTGTTTCTTATGCGCTTTATGTATGGACCGGTACACATGGTACACATGGTACACATGGTACACATGGTACACATGGTACACATGGTACACATGGTACACATGGAGCTGATGGTGCACTTAATAATCCGGTGCGCCTCTTCATGCGCAAAATACGGTAATTATTAGGCCCATCCACATGAAACAAGTAAAAAAGTGGAAGCATTAATTTTTCAGACATGCAATTCTATTTATTTTTGTAAAGCCCAAAATTAAAAGCAGTTTGCTCCCAGGGCTTTTTAAAATGACAATTTTACCAACAGTTTAGAGAAAGTGTTTCTGGGGGCAGTGCACGGATTTCCTCTTAAATGACTCAAATGACATCCTCCTGAACACTGACACGGGCAAAGCCTCAGTCTGAATTCTGTTAGATCTGATGCTGCTTTTGACACTGTCCATCATGGGATCCTCTTACAGAGACTAGAGGACTGGGTGGGCATCACTGGCCCCGCCCTAAACTGGTTAAGGTCCAATCTGGAAGACAGGAAGTACTTTGTCTCAGACCACATGACCCTGACCTGTGGAGTGCCCCAAGGGTCAGTCCTGGGGCCCCTTCTGTTCAACCACTACATGATACACAGTGAAAATGTGTCCTATCACAATGATGCAGACGAGTCAGATCTATGTTTCACTGTCGCAGGTGAATATGGACCAGTGGATTCACTCTGTCACTGCATCCAACAGATCAGTGTGTGGACCGGCCTCCTGCTGGTGCCAGAGTCAGGACTAAACATGGACCGGCCTCCTGCTGGTGCCAGAGTCAGGACTAAACATGGAGCGGCCTCCTGCTGGTGCCAGAGTCAGGACTAAACATGGACCGGCCTCCTGCTGGTGCCAGAGTCAGGACTAAACATGGAGCGGCCTCCTGCTGGTGCCAGAGTCAGGACTAAACATGGACTGAGGAGACGAGAGCTGTGGGTGCGGCACTCACGTAGTGGGGCGAGAAGCGACGGTCAAACTCCCTCTGGGCCAGGATGCCTCCCTGGCCAGGAGCACTGGTGTAGCCCACCTGAGCACAGAGAGAGTGAGAGAGAGAGGGCATGAGCACAGAGAGAGGGTGAGAGAGGAGAGGGAGTGCATGAGCACAGAGGGAGGAGGAGCATGACGACAGGTGCCACCTGCACGCCCTGTCACCAGGGGCTCACTTACCACCACAGGTCCGCCCTCCTGTGCCACGTAACTCACTGAGGCGGAGGTGAAGTTAAAGTAGCCGGCCTTCAGCGGGCGCAGGACCACAGTGTGAGACACGTTACTGGCTCTGGAGGACAAGGTCAAGGGTCAAGCACAAGGAGCTCTAACATGTCTGCTGGATGAGGCATTATGGGTTCACCCGGAATGTTCTGCAGTTAAGAACATTATATTATTAAAAATATAGAAATATAGAAAATGAAGGCCACATTTTTCATCGTTAGAGTTAAATGTGTCCGAGCTCAGCGCTCGTTTCCTGGTTAAATAAAGATCAGTTGTTAATAAGGCTCTTGTCATGAAGTTTGCTGCACCTCAGGTCCAGATGTCCCCGCTTGAGGTCTCAGGACATTTTTGTCCCATCTTGTCTACACAGAGACAGCTCCCTGCCTGTTGAACAAAATGGATTTTTTAAATAATTGTAAGCCTTAAAGCACTGGTCAAGGTGTTTACATAAGTATCTCATGCACGTGCAAGGATGTTTTTATAGATTCATTTGATAGAACGTTTTATTTGGATATTGTGTGTTTGTTTCATCTGTTGTGCTTTAAAAACGACACCCATTAAAAATAACTCAAGAAATGAATTCAATAATACATCATTAATGAGGCTTTGGCAAAAAAAAGAAATGTATTCTATATTGAGTTTTTTGTGCCTTTTTTGTCAAAACAACTTCAAGTAAACATATTTCCTCATGTTTCCACACTTCCCTTTGTTCAGCCTCCTGCACAATCACAGCAGAGTGTGAAACTATATGAAGCTTTTAAACCTCCGCTTCATCACGTCTGGGCTGTAAAGGATACGGAGCGATCCTGTCCCACTTCACGTTCAGCATTCCCGACACGATCCCAAAGTCCTCCGGGGGGAAAGAGTCATCAGACAGGTCCACCTCCAGAGCAGCGCTGCAACAAACACAATTTCACCTTTAAGAAGTCATTTAGATTCAGATTTTTCCTCAAAATGCACTTCTTGGACAGGTTTTCTGTAGAGGGTGAATGAAGGTATTGAAGTAGTTCACTGTAACAGTCAGATCGAACACTCTTACTTGAGTAATATATTGACCAGAGCAACATTAAGTCATATTCTACAGTGTAAACGTCTCTAACTTGAGTCCAAGTGTTTGTTGCAGTTTGTCGCTTTAATATCGGCCACTACTCAATCTCACACACTGACAGAGTGTCTTATACAGTTCTTAAAATAGATCCATAGGTCTGTTCCAAACTGAACATCAGTGCGGAGAAGGGCCTCATCAGCTGCTTCACAGCGAGACAGTGTCAGAGCTGACTTTACGGGTGTCACACCTGAGCAGCACATATACAAAGGCAAAATGTCCATATTAATCAAGAGTGCCATGTTGACCTTGTAAATAAAATGTGTGTGAGGCCAAAGAGCCAGAGCAAGCCGAAGGGAGCGTCTTTCATTTCCAGGTAGAGATGGATGCCATTTCTGAAGGTTTATGTTACGCATGTTGAATAACTATGAAAAGGCTATGGAAAGGGATAATAGCAATGGTACCTTTTACTAAAATTATAAATCTGATGTTTTGTCCAGACAGATACTTGAGCAGTAATTTCCCCAAATCCTTTTTAATAATTTCTTCTTACTTTGAAGTAACAGTGCCTTACTGGAGTTTAAACTGCCTGCATCGTGCATCGACTTTAGAGCTTTGAACCTTCTTACAGCGCTCGTGCCTGTGCCCAAAGTGGCTTTTTGATTGATTCCTCAATCATCATTGAGTCCTCCCCCCGTCCTCCACATTTCCAGGTTTGTGAGTGGGGTCCAAGATATGGGTGATATTTTATAACCATTATGTTCTGGGTGTTGCACAACAATTATTCTCAAATATACTCTTAGGGTAGACTACGAAACAGGAAAAATAGGCTGATATATCTTTAACTGCTTTACCTCCCAGTGGCACAACAATCCTGCAGTGTTTACCTGGAGCCCACGTTGTAGATGTTGTACTGCAGGGTGAGGTCACGGCCCTCCACGGCGTAGCGGTTGAGCAGAGACTTGGAGGCGAGCAGTCGAGCTCCATCCTCAGCAGAGCAGAGGCCGAGCAGAGGCAGGAGGAGCGAGAGGAGCAGTGTGGTCACCATCTACATGAGACAAGAGAGCAGTGAGTGTGTGGTCACCATCTACATGAGACAAGAGAGCAGTGAGTGTGTGGTCACCATCTACATGAGACAAGAGCAGTGAGTGTGTGGTCACCATCTACATGAGACAGGAGCAGTGAGTGTGTGGTCACCATCTACATGAGACAGGAGCAGTGAGTGTGTGGTCACCATCTACATGAGACAGGAGCAGTGAGTGTGTGGTCACCATCTACATGAGACAGGAGCAGTGAGTGTGTGGTCACCATCTACATGAGACAGGAGCAGTGAGTGTGTGGTCACCATCTACATGAGACAGGAGCAGTGAGTGTGTGGTCACCATCTACATGAGACAAGAGAGCAGTGAGTGTGTGGTCACCATCTACATGAGACAAGAGCAGTGAGTGTGTGGTCACCATCTACATGAGACAAGAGCAGTGCTCACAGACAGAAGGACAGCTCCAGCCAGTCTCTTCTCAACTAGTCGACTAATTACATTTTTGTATTTAATATATATATTGTAAATGTAGGGACTGAAGGCTTCTATATAAATAATTTACAATTAAATAGTTTTATTGATAATAACAATCGGATTTAGTCATCATTTTGTAATAAAAAAAAAAGGTCTGGTCATGGGTGGTCGAGTCTGTTTAGTCCAGAGAACCATTACCTTAATAAAATAAAACCATTTTTAAATCATCGACAAGTGACAACAAGTGTGTACAGTACACGTACGTGTCTCTGAGCGTGTACAGTACACGTACGTGTCTCTGTGCGTGTACAGTACACGTACGTGTCTCTGTGCGTGTACAGTACACGTACGTGTCTCTGAGCGTGTACAGTACACGTACGTGTCTCTGAGCGTGTACAGTACACGTACGTGTCTCTGTGCGTGTACAGTACACGTACGTGTCTCTGTGCGTGTACAGTACACGTACGTGTTCCACAACTGCTTCTAAGAAAACCTCATGTGCTTTGAAGTCGTGGGCTTCTGAAGAATAAAGTCTACAGTCTCTAGACGAACAACTGCAGTGGTGGTAATACAACCGCCATAAACACCAAAGAAGAAGAATCAGACACTGACGCCTCAGAATACAACCACATTGTTATTACTGCTATTTACATGAATAGACAAAGAAATGTATGTGTACACGCAAGTTTATGTGTACACGTACCAGAAGTAAATAATATATATATATATATATATATATATATATATATATATATATATATATATATATATATATATATATATCTATCACATTGAGAGAGACATGTCATTCATTCAGCCTAAGTTACGCTTACGTGGACCTAGAGCGCGTCAGATCCACGCGCACTGAAGTGTCAGATCCACGTCCTGCGCTTCAGACAAACACTCGAGATTAATAATCCCTTCAAATGAATCATAATAAGTCCTCTGGACAGACTTATTTTAGAAAATGAACGAATTGTAGAAAGTGCGCTGGCCGCTTACCTTCAGTGTGTTCGCTTTACACAGACAGAGCTCACGAGCGCATGCGCACTGCTTACATGCACTCCAAACATGACGTGTCCGGATGTGTCGTCATCCCCTTGGCTCCTCCTCCCTGGTCATGTTTCCGATCCGCCACTGCAGCAGAACTCAGCGCCCTCTACAGGTCAGGAGGCAAATCCCACTGGTTTATGATCTCAAATCATGGATCTATGAACATATCTGGATCGAGTATTATTATTAGCTTGAACTTGTCTTAAATTAGACTAGCGGCCAGTCCATTCTTAACATCTAACAACGTCCACAACAATTCATTTCATCTGAACACTCCTGGACGAATAAGGTATTACAGCAACTTATTCATTGCACTGTTCACTTCTGCACTATTTCTGTAAATTGAAATGGTAAATGTTGTGTATATACTCAGACTAAGACTACTTTTATTTAATTAGTATATTTAAAATTGTATGCGTGCCTTATTTGACAAATCTTTCTGTTCTTCTCATTCATTGTTGTGTGTTGCTCCTTGAGGCCAAAGCAAGTTCCATGTTTCTGAATTGTGTTCATTGACAACAGCAATAAAACCTTTTCTGATTCTGATTGGAACTGCAACAAAAATATCCTCCACAGTCCAGAAAGCATTTTCCCCACACAGCGTGATGACAGGCACAAGTTCGGATTTTGTGTTGATTTTTGCCTTTTTTCAGATATATATTTTTTTGCTGCAGTACCAATGACTGGCCACTGGGACATAAAACAGTAGCAATACCCTATCCAGATATTTTAATATATCCTTGGCTCAAAACGACAGCCTTTTTTATTGATTCTTTAGACGTAACATGACATGAAGTGAACCATATCACAATGAAGCAAAGGGATTACAAAGTGCAGATCTTCACTTCTCATTTCATTCATTCTCTGTTGGAATTAGCCGAGTCTTGCTCAAATAAAATCATAATAATCTGAGATGGAGTTACAGATGGATGACCACTGTAGCACGTTAAGCTTTTTACACACAATGTGAATATGTCACTGGAGGAAACCGACCTGTTTAGAAAAGTGTCTTTCTCTCAAAGCTCAAGGCTAACATACATTAACTTAATATAAAATTGACCAACTTCATAAAAGAACACGGAATGCAAAAGTGGAGTGTTTTAGTTGAGTTTTTGCTATTATTATTGATCACATTTATTGTATGATAGCATTAGCCTAGAGACAAAAGCACTTACTTGAATAATATATAGTTGTCCCCAGGTGAAGTATGTCGGTGTAATCCCTCATTCGTCCAGGCGTGTTCCATAGTAGAAAAAGCTTCAGTTGTAGTCATCTGGACTCAGTTTGAAAAAATAGACGTTTGGATGAGAGTCGAAACGTCTATTTTTTCAAACTGAGTTCAGATGACTACAACTGAAGCTTTTTCTACCCAGGTGAAGTGTTTACATTGTGCGTAGGGGTCTTAACATGCTGTGATTAAACATATGGAACTCGCTCTCCGCTTTGCCTTAATTCATTATTGATTTATTTTAGCAGGACTCTGTTAATTCCCCATAAGAAATAAATGGAGCAGGAAGTGGAGCTTCACATTTTTAAGACAACCGGACCGAGCCTGTTCATGAAAAGTGCATATAACATCTCTCCTATAGGAAGATAACTCACAGAATGTAACCACATTGTTATTACTGCTATTTAAATCCATAGACAAAGAGAACAATTCAACTTTTTGCATCTGCGCAGAATTTTATTTATTTTCCGATGCCCTTTGTCCAAAGAAATGTGGTCCAACTATTTATAAATCATTCACCAGAATAAAACCAACACGATTATACAAAATATTATATTTGTATAATATCTGGAAGTGTTCACATACATAAAGTTATGTTTCTCTATAATACACGCTCAGTAAAGTCATTTACAACAGAAATACAATTGTCTACTTTCAATCCCCAAAACACAATGTGTCAAAGCTGTAAATAAACTGCATATAAACCAGTGATAGAAACACATTTTTCCGCCTAAGGCCCAAAGTCACTGGGATAGGCTCCAGTGGACCCCCAATGGGAATAAGCGGTAGAAAAATTGAGTTTTGTTACTTTTGATATTGTTCTGGTGTTTAGATGTATTAAACTCAAGTCATTTAAGCCTCTGTTGCTTTGCATTTAGGAACATTTGATTCTCTAGTCTATTGTCTGTTTGTTCTTAACACATGTGTATGTAATTGTACCTTTGAATTTATTGTAATCAATAAAATATAAAAGAAAACGTATGGAGGTCTGGGAGTATAGAGGGGTATGTGTGGCTGAAAACATTCAGTATCATCTTTTCTTTACGAGTGCTGATCGAGTGCATTTGTCCGGGCAGAGAACTGTCCGGACAGAGAAGTGTGTCGTAACTGTGGCTCGTGGGTGGAGTGTGGAGCTCCTCAGGGTGTGGCCACTCCACAGTCTGCAAACAAACTCCACACTCACACTGAGCAGGAGCCAAACTGGTTCTGTTCCTCCCTCAGCTCCCAACGCTCCGAAAAGCGCACGGTCCCGTTTCAAACCCGTGGAACACATTGTGCTCCAGGATCGTCCAGAGAGCCGCAGCAGCCTGTCCAGAGAGCCGCAGCAGCCTGTCCAGAGAGCCGCAGCAGCCTGTCCAGAGAGCCGCAGCAGCCTGTCCAGAGAGCCGCAGCAGCCTGTCCAGAGAGCCGCAGCAGCCTGTCCAGAGAGCCGCAGCAGCCTGTCCAGAGAGCCGCAGCAGCCTGTCCAGAGAGCCGCAGCAGCCTGTCCAGAGAGCCGCAGCAGCCCTCAACTCAACATGCCGCAGGTAGGACCCTCTTTTCATCTGTGGGCCCAAACCTTTACCGCGCATCTACTCCTAACGTAAAGGCTCGCGAAAGTCAGCTGCGTCTCGGGGCCCCAGCCTCGCCTCGGGGCCCCAGCTGCGCCTCGGGGCCTCGCTCTGCAGCTCCACATGTGTGTAAGGCCTGAAGTGTCAGGATCAGACTCGGGGCTTGTCTCGGCAGAGCCACGTGACTCACAGGGCGCGGCCCGGAGCTGCGGGGCCACATACGTGGAATAACTGTCACGAACGTGCCAACACTGGCGCAGGGAGCACCCAACCCCACGCCCCAGTCTTGTATTGCAAACTGACATTGTATCATAGGGCAAGACACGTCACCCACAACATGGCTGTGCAGCAGTGGAACGAGTACTGACCAATGAGCAGTCAAAGGCTTCTAGATTGTACTTTTGAATGTACTTTTGCATGGAATATGAGCATTATATGTATCAGTCTTTTAAGGTCACCCCTGTAAAAGCTGTTTCAATCACAATGGGGTTCTTACTTGGTTAAATAAAGGTAAATAAATAAACAATGTAAGAGTTTAAAAAGAGTTTAATGCTGAATTGCACATTTTTCTGAGTTCAAAGCAGGTGATGTTTGTGTTTGTGGTTTAGAAACAGCAGCTAGTGACACAACAGTGACCAGGGCCGGTGCTGTTCTCTGTAACGACTGTTTTAAATGGAGCTAGGTTACAATTGCGTTTACATCTGATACATACGTACTTATGCTGGTCAGTGGTCAGTGCTGCTGTGCAGGGGAGCGGTCACCTGTGTGTACACAACCCCCACATGGCCAGTCTGTTACTGGATTCATGCTAGACCACATCATATTGTTTTCTGATATGTCAAAAAGTTATTGAAGACCCGACTTGGAGCTCCCGGAGCATCTGCCGGGCCAACAGGCGGTCACGGGCGAGCCAACAGGCGGTCACATGCGGGCCAACAGGCGGTCACAGGAGGGCCAACAGGCGGTCACAGGCGGGCCAATAGGCGGTCACAGCCGGGCCAACAGGCGGTCACAGGCGGGCCAACAGGCGGTCACAGCCGGGCCAACAGGCGGTCACAGGAGGGCCAACAGGCGGTCACATGCGGGCCAACAGGCGGTCACAGGCGGGCCAACAGGCGGTCACAGCCGGGCCAACAGGCGGTCACATGCGGGCCAACAGGCGGTCACAGGAGGGCCAACAGGCGGTCACAGGCGGGCCAACAGGCGGTCACAGGCAGTCACATGCGGGCCAACAGGCGGTCACATGCGGGCCAACAGGCGGTCACAGGAGGGCCAACAGGCGGTCACATGCGGGCCAACAGGCGGTCACAGGAGGGCCAACAGGCGGTCACAGGCGGGCCAACAGGCGGTCACAGCCGGGCCAACAGGCGGTCACAGGCGGGCCAATAGGCGGTCACAGCCGGGTCAACAGGCGGTCACAGGAGGGCCAACAGGCGGTCACAGGCGGGCCAACAGGCGGTCACAGCCGGGCCAACAGGCGGTCACATGCGGGCCAACAGGCGGTCACAGGAGGGCCAACAGGCGGTCACAGGCGGTCACATGCGGGCCAACAGGCGGTCACATGCGGGCCAACAGGCGGTCACAGGAGGGCCAACAGGCGGTCACATGCGGGCCAACAGGCGGTCACAGCCGGGCCAACAGGCGGTCACAGGAGGGCCAACAGGCGGTCACAGGAGGGCCAACAGGCGGTCACAGCCGGGCCAGCAGGCGGTCACAGCCGGGCCAACAGGCGGTCACAGGAGGGCCAGTAGAACTGAATTGGCAGTGCGCCTTTAGCGGATTCTGACATACATACTCATACATACACACATACATACATACATACATACTCACATACATACATACATACATACTCACATACATACATACATACATACTCACATACATACATACATACATACATACATACATACATACATACATACTCACAAACATACATACATACTCACATACTCACATACATACATACACACACACATACATACATACACACATACATACATACACACATACATACTCATACTGTGTGGATGTGTGTGTCCTCAGTACTCAGACCTGGAGAATGCCATCCACACGCTGGTGTCCAAGTTTCACTCTGCCTCCAATGACAAGAGCCCCACCCTGAAAACGGATGAGTTCAAGGGCCTCCTGTCCACGCAAATGCCAAACCTGGTCAAGGTAAGTCTCTGGGCACCACACATGGGGCCCCACACATGGGGCCCCACACATGGAGCCCCACATATGGGGCCCCACATATGGGGCCCCACATATGGGGCCCCACATATGGGGCCCCACAGTACAAGATCAGAATCAGAAAAAGGTTTATTGCCATCGTCAGTGAACTAAAGTCACAAACAGTTGACTTTAAGGTGCAACATACAACAATTGATAATAATAACAGCAAAATATATCATATAATGTATGCATAACATTAAAAATGTATTAATAAAATAAGAATATACTTACACAGATGGAGTATATACACAACATTTACAGATGGTTAGAAATAGTGCAAAAAAGTGAACAATGCAGTGAATAGTGCAGTGGTGTTACATGTTCACGGCCCCGGGCGTGGCCCCGGGCGTGGCCCCGGGTGTGGCATTCTCCAGAGCAGTTGTTGTTTGGACATGGTTCCTCTGGATGCTCCCGGTAAAGGTTGTGTTGAGTTTGTGTGAAGGTGCAGTGTTGTGTGTTCACAGGGCATCGGCTCGGAGCAGGGCCTCTCAGAGATCCTGAGGAAGATGGGCGTCGGCTCTGGAGAAGGCATCTCCTTTAGCCACTTTTGGACCCTGATCCAGCAGCTGGCTTCATCTCAGCACAACATCCTGAGTCAGGGTGCGGGCTCATCCTGCAGCTGCGCACTGCTCTGAGCCCCGGGGCCCCGGGGCCCCACACCTTTTTTTTAATTTTTAAAGAAACATTCCTGGTCTTTCTTGCATTAAATGTCTAATTCCAAATTCATGTTATTGTCAAGCGAATAAAACTATTATTCGAAACAACTTGTCAGTATTTGTTTAATGGGGTTGAACTAAGAAGTACAAAGTACAAATACATAAGCAGATGCCCTGGTACTGGTTCACTAAAAGTATGGCAATAATTTGCTTCCTGTTTGACAGTGGGCGGAGCTACAATTATATTTAAGGCGTGTCTCAGTGGGCGGAGCTACAATTATATTTAAGGCGTGTCTCAGTGGGCGGAGCTACAATTATATTTAAGGTGTGTCTCAGCGGGCGGAGCTACAATTATATTTAAGGCGTGTCTCAGTGGGCGGAGCTACAATTATATTTAAGGTGTCTCAGTGGGCGGAGCTACAATTACATTTAAGGCGTGTCTCAGTGGGCGGAGCTACAATTATATTTAAGGCGTGTCTCAGTGGGTGGAGCTACAATTATATTTAAGGCGTGTCTCCGTGGGCGGAGCTACAATTAT
>NW_027315790.1:4032567-4082567 GCF_026437365.1 Eucyclogobius newberryi
CACGGCTGCGAAAGTGCGCACGTAGTGCGCACGAAATCGAGCGCGAAGCGCTCGCCCACTTCCAAACACTCACTAACGCACTCCTCCACTCATGCACGCCCCGTGCATACTAATTAGTTGTAGCAAAATGGAACATTACCGTTGTAAACGGGCGAAGCCCGTGCAAAAGTGCGCACTAAACGAGCACTTTACATTGGGATGACGACCGCGAAGCCCCATATAAAGCACTCATTTGCTCTAAGTAGCTCACGAATACGATCCATCTCTTGCATGTTCCGTTCATATAAAAATGTAATGCAAAAATTGAACATTATTACTGTATAGAGGGCCAAAAACACAAAGTGGGCGGAGCCCACTCAAAATTAACGAAAGTACCCGTCAGTGACCAGGGACCCACACCATGAGGTAGGAAAGCGCGAGCGCTTTCCGAAAATGTATAGTTTATGATATTTGAAAAATGGAAAACATTGTTTTCGCTTCGGAATATTATTCTTTCTTTCTTCTTCTTCTCGGGACCAACCCCCCTATTTTTCACCCAGTGACATTGACGAAAAGTCACAAAAATGTTCACACCTCTAAAAATCGTGCCTCTACATTCTGGCTATTTCCTTTTTCTAAAATAAAAAAATTGGCGCGTCAGCGCCCCCAAATGTACCAAAAATGCATTGAGAGATGGGAAATGACCCCAAAAAAATCTGATCGTAGAATCATGAAATTTGGCGCAGAGGTAGATGGTGACAAGAGAAGTAAAAAATATTATTACGGCAACGCCGTCCGCCCAACCAAATGTCGGCCATATTGCTTCAAAAATGGCTAAACATGACTTCGGAGTTTTTCCAAACGTCGTACTTTTACGAACTCCTCCCAGGGCGTTGGCCCTAAAAAGCTGAAATTTGGTGAAAATGCTACTGAGGAGTGGGACATCAAAAGTTATCCAAATTACATTGATACCTCTCACGGTCTCTGAGCGGCGAAGCCGCAAACTTTAGCAAGAATTTCAGAAATCTCCCAAATTTAACATTTCTGCCGTTTGCGCAGATAAAGTCCGAATTGCGTCAAATTAGAATCAGTTGTTAAACTCTTTGCCCTAAACCTACTTGAAGTGAAATAAATTAATATGGAGCCACAGCGCCCCCTACAGATTTTATATGGAGGTTAAATATTTAGTTTTGCGAAATTATATGAAATTTCACACACAACTCAATTTTGGCCCCATCAAAAAAGTCAATGAGAGCCATGTCATAATTGTTATGGCGTTGCCGTAACGATGACCGAAACCTTTCATGTTATTCCAATGGGGAAATCGCCAGAACATGTTTACACTTTAGACTTTCACAAACTCCTCCCAGGACGTTAGCCCGTTTAACCTGAAATTTGGTGAGACTCATCTTCAGGACCATCAAAAGTTATCCACATTTTTATTCAAAGAGTCACGGTGTCTGTGCGGCAAAGCCGCACATTTTGCCAAGAATTCAAAATAAAATAGCTTTTTGATGGTAAAACAAAGGGGAGAAGATGTGACAGCGTCACAGATTCAGCAGTAGGCGTAATAAAAGGACAATTGGGGCGCGTTAGCGCCCCCTCCTCTTGCAGCGTGGCGGCGGCGTGGCGAGGGCCGATCATTGCCGCTTGCGGCTATATTTTATAATTGTTATAATATAATACATGATGATGTCCATTGACTTTGAACTCGGCTCAAATCTGTGTTTTTGAATTGCCGTCTCTTACAAAAATGAGTAACTATTTAAATGTTGGGTTCATCATTTGAGGAATAAACAAGTCAAAATGTTATATTATATTAATCATAACTTTACAGGTTTAGTCTCTGGTTCCTCATTATGAACATTGTAGTTTCAATGTTTCAATGTGAAACAACAACAAACAACAACAAAGTCAAACTTTGGTCAATAATCTTCTTTACAGTCAAATGTGGATTTGTAGAAATGTAATAAAATAAAGTTGCAAACATTTTGCATGAGCAGGTTGTCTCATGTCCCACATGTCCTTCACATGTGGGATGTCTCATCAGACACGTCCCACATATGAGGGACGTCTCATCAGACACGTCCCGCATGTCCTTCACATGTGGGACGTCTCATCAGACACGTCGCACATGTGAAGGACGTCTCATCAGACACGTCCCACATGTGAGGGACGTCTCATCAGACGGACGTGTGAGGGACGTCTCATCAGACACGTCCCACATGTGAGGGACGTCTCATCAGACGGACGTGTGAGGGACGTCTCATCAGACACGTCCCACATGTGAGGGACGTCTCATCAGACACGTCCCTCATGTGAGGGACGTCTCATCAGACGGACGTGTGAGGGACGTCTCATCAGACACGTCCCACATGTGAGGGACGTCTCATCAGACACGTCCCACATGTGAGGGACGTCTCATCAGACGGACGTGTGAGGGACGTCTCATCAGACACATCCCTGATGTGAGGGACGTCTCATCAGACACGTCCCTGATGTGAGGGACGTCCCATCAGACACGTCCCACATGTGAGGGACGCCTCATCAGACACGTCCCTGATGTGAGGGACGTCTCATCAGACACGTCCCGCATGTGAGGGACGTCTCATCAGACACGTCCCTCATGTGAGGGACGTCTCATCAGACACGTCCCACATGTGAGGGACGTCTCATCAGACACGTCCCTGATGTGAGGGACGTCTCATCAGACACGTCCCACATGTGAGGGACGTCTCATCAGACACGTCCCACATGTGAGGGACGTCTCATCAGACACGTCCCACATGTGAGGGACGTCTCATCAGACGGACGTGTGAGGGACGTCTCATCAGACACATCCCTGATGTGAGGGACGTCTCATCAGACACGTCCCTCATGTGAGGGACGTCTCATCAGACACGTCCCTGATGTGAGGGACGTCTCATCAGACACGTCCCACATGTGAGGGACGTCTCATCAGACACGTCCCGCATGTGAGGGAAGTCTCATCAGACACGTCCCTCATGTGAGGGACGTCTCATCAGACACGTCCCACATGTGAGGGACGTCTCATCAGACACGTCCCGCATGTGAGGGACGTCTCATCAGACACGTCCCACATGTGAGGGACGTCTCATCAGACACGTCCCTGATGTGAGGGACGTCTCATCAGACACGTCCCACATGTGAGGGACGTCTCATCAGACACGTCCCTGATGTGAGGGACGTCTCATCAGACACGTCCCACATGTGAGGGACGTCTCATCAGACACGTCCCTGATGTGAGGGACGTCTCATCAGACACGTCCCACATGTGAGGGACGTCTCATCAGACACGTCCCTGATGTGAGGGACGTCTCATCAGACACGTCCCACATGTGAGGGACGTCTCATCAGACACGTCCCACATGTGAGGGACGTCTCATCAGACACGTCCCACATGTGAGGGACGTCTCATCAGACACGTCCCTGATGTGAGGGACGTCTCATCAGACACGTCCCACATGTGAGGGACGTCTCATCAGACACGTCCCTGATGTGAGGGACGTCTCATCAGACACGTCCCACATGTGAGGGACGTCTCATCAGACACGTCCCACATGTGAGGGACGTCTCATCAGGGACGTCTCATCAGACACGTCCCACATGTGAGGGACGTCTCATCAGACACGTCCCACATGTGAGGGACTTCTCATCAGACACGTCCCGCATGTGAGGGACGTCTCATCAGACACGTCCCACATGTGAGGGACGTCTCATCAGACACGTCCCGCATGTGAGGGACGTCTCATCAGACACGTCCCACATGTGAGGGACGTCTCATCAGACACGTCCCGCATGTGAGGGACGTCTCATCAGACACGTCCCACATGTGAGGGACGTCTCATCAGACACGTCCCTGATGTGAGGGACGTCTCATCAGACACGTCCCACATGTGAGGGACGTCTCATCAGACACGTCCCTGATGTGAGGGACGTCTCATCAGACACGTCCCTCATGTGAGGGACGTCTCATCAGACACGTCCCTGATGTGAGGGACGTCTCATCAGACACGTCCCGCATGTGAGGGACGTCTCATCAGACACGTCCCTGATGTGAGGGACGTCTCATCAGACACGTCCCGCATGTGAGGGACGTCTCATCAGACACGTCCCTGATGTGAGGGACGTCTCATCAGACACGTCCCTCATGTGAGGGACGTCTCATCAGACACGTCCCGCAGGAGCTGATCTGTCTGGTCATTGTAAGTGTTAAAGACGCAGCACGTTTGATGCTGGTGACAAAAGCCTCTTGCTTTTCCAGGTCATGGTTAATCCTAGTCAATCTTCTTTAGCGCTCATTAGCGCTGCTGCTAGCCCTTTCCTCACATGAAGGAGTTTCCCCAGGACGACAGGGCTGTGGGACAGGACCAGGGGCCCAGGACCAGGGGCCCAGCACCGCTCACACGGCGAGGACACTGTTTGGGTGAGTGCTTTTTTCTCATCCTTTAATCATCACCTCAGGAGTTTCTGCTCAAACCCTGAAGTGACACAAACATGGATCGCTCTGCTCCAGCGTTTGTGGAACACTTGACTTGTCTCTGCAGCGTCTGAGACGACTGATCCATGATGTCTCAGTCTGACCACACCAGGTGACCCCAGTGGGATCAGACCCTCCACCACAAATTTTGTCTTTAGCACAAGTACTTTGGGGACATTTCAGTCAATACTGCCGGGTCTCCAATGGTAAATGTTTAAATTTGTGATTTAGGAGAGTTATTTAGCAGAATATCATAAGACTGGGCACCAGAGTGACAACTCAAAAAGGGCTAAATACACATTTACAGCTGGTTTAATCTGAAGAGGGAGTTCCTCTTTAGTGACTCGTACTATAACCATAAAATCCAGAAACAAGAATTATTTTGTGTGGTTTATTTATCAAGTAATTCCATACTCAGGGCTGAATACACACACAGTTTCCCACAGGTAAGATCAACCGGCTGCAGCATTTCAATGTAACAGAAGTTAGGGGTTCGGTTTAACTGGGGTTTTCAACGTTATGAGTAAAAGACAAACTACACAAGAAAGAAAGATTCACTGGGATCAACTCGGATGGAAGACGTGAAGCGAGAAATGACCAAAAATCGTGTTCCTTTGCATATTATACAAGACGGAGATCAGCTGTTACGTGTGTCCTGTCTCCGGGGGGACAGATCCGGGGGGACAGATCCGGGGGGACAGATCCGGGGGGACAGATCCGGGGCCGTCCTGGAGGATGCTCTGAGCTCACACCAGCAACTTGTCCCAGTCTGAGTTCTTCTCACGGCTAATATTTCACTTACGCTGATCTACAGAAACGACGGTTATTTCAAAAAGATAAAATAATAATAGTTAACAAAAAGGTTGTATTAAAACCCTTTAACAGTAACATATTTCTCCCTGTGCACAAAAGTTAGACACACCAAATGTCATTGCTTATTAAAGAAGATCTTTCAAAACTTACACTACAGAAGCACAAACATGGACTAAACATGCTTTTTTAGTCTCACCTGAATATTCTCCATTTGTAAATGAAGACATACTTCATTGTGTGTTTATGCTGTTCACTGCACATGCTGTTGTCATGACAACAACTGTGTCAAGTTTCAGATCTCTAGAACAGAAGCATTTTGGTGCTTTTGACCTTTTTGTATCAGAAAGTATATTCAAGTGATCCAAATATGTGCCAAATGTGCCAAACTGTTTTATTACAGTTTTAGCTCCTCTAAGGTGAGAACAAATATATTTTATTGTTTTGGAGACCACAAATACATATTATAACTGTTAATAACTACGTATGTGAAAATGAGCGTAAGCATGAACATTGCCATAGAAATGTTTTTGGAGGGTATAATAATAATAATAAATATAGCCGCAAGCGGCAATGATCGGCCCTCGCCACACCGCCGCCACACCGCAAGAGGAGGGGGCGCTGACGCGCCCCAATTGTCCTTTTATTACGCCTACTGCTGAATCTGTGACGCTGTCACATCTTCTCCCCTTTGTTTTACCATCAAAAAGACATTTTATTTTGAATTTTCGAATCTGAATCTGTGACGCCTTTTTGCCTTTTTGTCTTTACAGTAATAATGTTCAATTTTTGCATTACATGCTTATATGAACGGAACATGCAAGAGATGGGGAACGTATTCGTGAGCTACTTAGCGCAAATGAGTGCTTTATATGGGGATGACGACCGCTTCGCGGTCGTCATCCCCATATAAAGCTTCGCGGTCGTCATCTCAATGTAAAGTGCTCGTTTAGTGCGCACTTTTGCACGGGCTTCGCCTGTTTACAACGGTAATGTTCCATTTCTTTCGCAGCCGTGCTTCGCACGGCCTTACGGGACTAATAGGCCTCTCGCCAGCTTGTGGCGCTTGGGCCTAAATATAGCCGCAAGCGGCAATGATCAGCCCTCGCCACGCCGCCGCCACGCCGCCGCCACGCTGCAAGAGGAGGGGGCGCTAACGCGCCCCCTCATAGGGGGCGCGTTAGCTTGTGGCGCTCGGGCCTAATAATACATCGATGCGCGTCCAAAAAGCTAAACAAGATCAGAAAAGTGGTGCGTAAAATCTTGTTGACAACTTTGACTTTGTAAACACAATCATCATGCAATCGTGAATAAAACACACTGACCAGACACTGACCAGACACTGACCAGACACTGACCAGACACTGACCAGACACTGACCAGACACTGACCAGACACTGACCAGACACTGACCAGACACTGACCAGACACTGACCTGCTGAGGTTCTGAGAGCTGATGAGATCAGGCAGTGGCAGGTATGGCCACATTTCAAGTGATCTGTTTGATTCGGGGTGAAACTCTGGTGATGGCGATAAAAATGACCTATATTCATCATGTGTCACATTTAAAGCAGGAAAAAGGTCACTGACTTGTCTTAACTGATCCAGCCACAATAGTCTCTGATCAGACGATCACAGGGTCAACAAGAGTTCATCTGGGTATTGGGAATTTCTTCCTACATATTTATACAATGTAATAATAATATTGTGCAAAAACACATTTTCACCATAGATCAAGACCAAGTTTAAACTTGATTTGGAGCTCAATGTTTTTTGCTCTGGTTATATATGTGTCAGTCCACAGTGTGTGAGGGAGACCTGTCCATTCACTGTGACACTGCATTGAGGCCTCTCTGTCAGTCAAGTGCAGGCTCCGGGCCCTCGGCTCCAGCCTCAGGCTCTCGCCGATGGTCCAGGCAGAGGTTTGGGCTCCTTGAACAAGCCCAATATGTTTTAGAACTCAACTTCCAGTCGTTTTCCAACAGATTTTTCAACCTTTCTTTAAAACAGCTTCTCGATCTGTGTAAAACAATCATTTTAATTACAATATTATCACCAAATAAACATAAAATTATAAAATCATAAAAACCTGTCTTCTGATCTTTTAGATGGTGTGAGGCTCTTTGCCTCTGGGGGCCCTCGGCTTGTATTGCTCGGCTCTGCAGAGGTTTGTTTTGCTGCTCCTGCTGAATGAAGTGGGGCAAAGGCCGAACGCAGCCCTGGGACCAGACAGGATCGCTGACCCCCTGCTGACCCATCCTTTCTGTTCCCACGACCACTACAACTCACTACAGACTGTGTGTCCAGACCGAGATCATGATCGAGATTTACCCGTGTCCGCTCCATGTGACATCTGTCTGGCTTTAGGTCGGTCTGCGGCGCGCGTGTGGACAGAGGTGGGTGGTTTTTGAAAACATATCTAAGAGTAGTTTTCAGAGCATATGGTTTCCTCTACTTGAGTCATATGTTGTGTGTAACAGTGTAATAGTCTCTTCTTCTTTCATGCAACATAATCTATTGTAAAAGTCATGTCCTCTGCCCCTTCCGACGAGCACAAGCCTGGGGCCCGGCTGAGAGCTGAGGGGGGCCCCTCGGGAGGCAAGCTGGTCATGTTAGCCGTGTTAGCCTTGTTAGCTTGTCCATTAGTTTTGATTGTTTGGCTCCAAAAGCAGTACCTGCCTTGTTTTTTCTATGTTTGCTCATTACTTGCTCCTCTGTTTTTGGGCTTATGTGGGTGAAACTGAGGTTTTTACGGCAAATGTTGACAAGAGCTAAACCAGATGGTGTTAAACCAGAGCCATGAACCGGACGTCCACCATTCATTTCTCACTGTTCCTCTCTTCTGTTACAGGTGAGAACATTATCCAGTGTTGGGACCAAAGCACATGGCTCCCTCATTGCACCCAGACCATTTGTGACCCTTTGTGACCCTGCCTGACCACCTCTGACCCCCCCGACACACACACTGCCCCTCTCTGACCCTTTCTTAGCCCTTGTCTCTTCCCCTGTCCCAGCTCCTCTCTTTGCCCCATCTTAGCCCCTTTGCCCCGTCCTCTCCCTCTCTCTGCATCTCTTTTGGGGTCTCTTTGAGTCCGGAGATGCCGTGGCCTCAGCAGTGTGCCTCGGTGCTGGTCCTGGCTCTGCTCCTGACACACTGTGGCAGCAGCGTCACACCCAGACTCTCCTTCGCACTTGGTCAGTCCACACAATTTCACCTCAGTCCTAACTCACTATGTTATTGTCCATCATTAGTGTGTTATTTTATTAGTATCATTAGTTATGGACAACTGGTCCCTAGAAACCAAAAATGGTTTCAATGTGTTTTGTAGTGAGGGCCTCATTGTGTCTGAGTTGTTGGAGTGAAACACATTTTCAACAGAGTTTGTTTGGAGTGTTAGAAAAGATCGATTCACCTAAATATCGCGATACTCAGAGTGTCGGTGTAATCCCTCATTGGTCCAGGCGTGTTCCATAGTAGAAAAAGCTTCAGTTGTTTCATCTGGACTCAGTTTGAAAAAATAGACGTTTCGACTCTCATCCAAGAGTCATTGTCAATAAAAGAAGAAGAATTTAGATCGAGAACTCCGATATTATTACTGTTCTGTGGTAAGACCCGCCCATTGGGAGGAGCCTTCCTGAAGTAGAAAGAGTTGTTTGTTTCAACAGAAACTCCCCCCTTGTATCTACCGAGCCTATTCAGAATCTTAATGGGCTATTAGAAACCTCTTTGTCTTTGTGAGACCCTGGCTCAACCACCCTGAGGACCTGATTAGCATCTAAATGTCCTGGTTCTGGTCCTCTACCTTTCCAGGGGTTCAGTAACCCATTATAAATAACAGGAAGATTAAACCTTAGCCCTCCATTTCTGTTTAAAGAAGGTCTTTCTTTTTAACAAAAATAGCTTCCTTGACTCCTCTTTCAAACCATCTTTTCTCCTGCTTCAAACCTTCACATCACCGTCTTCAAACGGGTGATTAGAGGCTTCAAGATGGAGATGCACGGCGCTCTGAGGTCCTGAACTAGTATTTCTTCTGTGCTGATAGAGCCTCTTGTGTAGAGGCTGTTTCGTCTCACCTATGTAACGTTCTTTACAGCTTTCTTCACTGCATTGGATCGAATAAACTACATTGCTCTGTTTTTGAGTCGGCAACTTGTTCTTAGGGTGAACCAGTTTTTGTCTTAAAGTGTTTCCTGGTTTAAAATAAACAGGGACTTCGTGTTGTCTAAAAATTCTCTGCAGTTTTTCCGACAGGCCAGAGACATAAGGGATAGAAACACCCTTCCTTCTCTGTTCAGTTTCCCTTTTGTCCTGCTTCTTGGTTCTCTTCACTCTGTTGAGAGCCCAAGCGGGGTAACCACAGGCTGAGAGGGCATTACGGACATGTTTTTCCTCTTTCCTCTTGCTCTCTGAGCTGGTGGGCACACCTTGAGCTCTGTGTTGTAAGGTTCTGATCACACCCAGCTTGTGCTGTAGTGGGTGGTTGGAACCAAAGAGCAGATACTGGTCCGTGTGTGTAGGTTTCCTATATACTTCTACTTGGAGTTTCCCGTCCTCTCCTCTGATCGTGGAACAATCAAGAAAGGCCAAGCGATTCTCCTTAGCGTCTTCTCTTGTAAACCTGATATGTGGGTCCACAGCATTGATGTGATCAGAGAAGGTTTCCAGCTCTTGTTTCTTGATTGTTACAGAAGTATCATCGACATAGCGAAGCCACAGTTTTGGGGCGGAGCCTGAGAATGAGGACAGTGCCTTCTTCTCAAAGTGCTCCATGTACAGGTTGGCCACTATGGGAGAGACGGGCGAGCCCATGGCACAGCCATGAATCTGTCTGTAAAATTGTCCCCGGAATTGAAAGTAAGTGGTGTTCAGACAGATGTCCAACAGTTTACATATGTGTTCAGGTGTCAGTTTGGTCCTTTCCTGTAGGTGGTGTCTTCCTGCAGTCTGATCCTCACTGCTGCTACTGCATCAGAGGTCGGGATGCAGGTGAACAGGGACACAACATCACTCAGACCCATAGTGTGCAGCACAGATTCCATCACGTACAATGTGGCCAAGCATTTAACAACTATATTGGCTCCGCTTGTGGGGAATTCGGAACATCATGTGGAAAACACGCACAACTTTGTGGATAAAGTGAAACATCTCCAACTGGAGCCAGATGACCTCATGGTTTCATATGATGTTGTGTCCCTGTTCACCTGCATCCCGACCTCTGATGCAGTAGCAGCGGTGAGGATCAGACTGCAGGAAGACACCACCTACAGGAAAGGACCAAACTGACACCTGAACACATATGTAAACTGTTGGACATCTGTCTGAACACCACTTACTTTCAATTCCGGGGACAATTTTACAGACAGATTCATGGCTGTGCCATGGGCTCGCCCGTCTCTCCCATAGTGGCCAACCTGTACATGGAGCACTTTGAGAAGAAGGCACTGGCCTCATTCTCAGGCATAGCCCCAAAACTGTGGCTTCGCTATGTCGATGATACTTTTGTAACAATCAAGAAACAAGAGCTGGAAACCTTCTCTGATCACATCAATGCTGTGGACCCACATATCAGGTTTACAAGAGAAGACGCTAAGGAGAATCGCTTGGCCTTTCTTGATTGTTCCACGATCAGAGGAGAGGACGGGAAACTCCAAATAGAAGTATATAGGAAACCTACACACACGGACCAGTATCTGCTCTTTGGCTCCAACCACCCACTACAGCACAAGCTGGGGGTGATCAGAACCTTACAACACAGAGCTCAAGGTGTGCCCACCAGCTCAGAGGGCAAGAAGAAAGAGGAAAAACATGTCCGAAATGCCCTCTCAGCCTGTGTTTACCCCGCTTGGGCCCTCAACAGAGTGAAGAGAACCAAGAAGCAGGACAAAAGGGAAACTGAACAGAGAAGGAAGGGTGTTTCTATCCCTTATGTGTCTGGCCTCTCGGAAAAACTGCAGAGAATTTTTAGACAACACGAAGTCCCTGTTTATTTTAAACCAGGAAACACTTTAAGACAAAAACTGGTTCACCCTAAGAACAAGTTGCCGACTCAAAAACAGAGCAATGTAGTTTATTCGATCCAATGCAGTGAAGAAAGCTGTAAAGAACGTTACATAGGTGAGACGAAACAGCCTCTACACAAGAGGCTCTATCAGCACAGAAGAAATACAAGTTCAGGACCACAGAGTGCCGTGCATCTCCATCTTGAAGCCTCTAATCACTCGTTTGAAGACGGTGATGTGAAGGTTTTAAGCAGGAGAAAAGATGGTTTGAAAGAGGAGTCAAGGAAGCTATTTTTGTTAAAAAGAAAGACCTTCTTTAAACAGAACTGGAGGGCTCAGATTCAATCTTCCTGGTATCTATAATGGAATACTGAACCCCTGGGTGGTTGAGCCAGGGTCTCACAAAGACAAAGAGGATTCTAATAGCCCATTAAGATTCTGAATAGGCTCGGTAGATACAAGGGGGGAGTTTCTGTTGAAACAAACAACTCTTTCTACTTCAGGAAGGCTCCGCCCAATGGGCGGGTCTTACCACAGAACAGTATTAATATCTGAGTTCTCGATCTAAATTCTTTTATTGACAATGACTCTTGGATGAGAGTCGAAGCGTCTATTTTTTCAAACTGAGTCCAGATGACTACAACTGAAGCTTTTTCTACTACAACGATACTCAGAGTCACAATATTTTGATGATTTCATGCATATTCATTTCATTATTTATCTATTTTTTAGGCTGATTGGTTAATGATCAATTGTGAAATGTAGAAATGTGTTTTAGGAGGTGAGCCCATTATTGATGATGCACCAATAGGAACCGATATTATGAGCAAAGTTTTGGCCAATAACCAAAATTAGGATATGTAAGAGGGGAGGAGAGGAGGAGGGACATGAGAGGAATGGAGGAGAGGATATGAGCAGAGGAGAGGTGAGGACATGAGAGGAGGAGAGGTGAGGACACAAAAGGAGGAGAGGAGAAACAAGAGAAGAGGGGAGAAGAAGCCACGAGAGGAGGAGAGGATGGGACACGAGGAGGGGCCTGTCGCGGCGGCAACCCCTGAACCCGGTGGTGGACACCGGAAGTAAGGGATGTTGTCAGGCTGAAGAACTCTGGCTTGTAGGTCTCCTGAGGTCATTGATAGATATCGGCAGGTCAAACGGGCTGCAGCTTGTGCTGTCGCAGAGTCAAAAACCCGGGGCTGGGAGGAGTTTGGGGAGGATCATTACATGAGACTGCTCAGAAAGTCATCGGCAAAAGTACCAGAGGTGCGAAACGTCAGCTCCTGGTACAGAAGAGTCGCACAGGACTGTAGAACCTGACACACCAACCTGAGCCCTGCATGGATCGATTACAAGAAAACATACGACTCAATGTCACACACTTGGATCATTGAATGTTTGGAGTTGTACAACATCAATGGAGCTCTAAGAGCCTTCAGAGGGAACTCCATGAAGCTGTGGAAAACCACCCTTGAGGCCAATGGCACAAGTGACCATCAAATGTGGCATATACCAAGGTGATGCACTGTCCCCACTGTCTGAACCCCCCCACTGCTGTTCTGCAGAGGTCTGAACCCCCCCACTGCTGTTCTGCAGAGGTCTGAACCCCCTCACTGCTGTTCTGCAGAGGTCTGAACCCCCTCACTGCTGTTCTGCAGAGGTCTGAACCCGCAGAGGTCTGAACCCCCTCACTGCTGTTCTGCAGAGGTCTGAACCCCCTCACTGCTGTTCTGCATCTGCAGAGGTCTGAACCCTCTCAGCCAAATAATCACAAGACATATATATATATATATATATATATATATATATATATATATATATATATATATATATATATATATATATACTGACGGAAGAGCAGACTTTGGGGGCAAGGCAATGTATCTTGGCTTTGGGAAACACCCCTTATGTACCTACTACAGCATCATTGCCCGAGTTTCCAGGTGCGTGAGATGCAGTGCAACACAACGCTCGTTCAACAGTCCCTTAACGCCACCTTCAGCCTCTCCTTCCTACAGTCCATAGTCTGGACTGCGCCGCCAGCTCATGTGGGCCCATGCACAGTAGCTTATAGCTATATAATGGGCCCTGTCCCGGCTCCTCTTTACTGGACGCGACATGCAGGAGCAGGAGCCGTGAATGTGCCGTGGCCGACCTAAGATTTAATACTTAAAGATCCTCAACCTTAGGCGTGTTTGAGGCACAGAGCAACTGCTCACAAGCTTTTCCCTACTTGTATTTTATTGAGATTTTATTTCTGATTAACCTCATATTCATGGATCTGTGATTATTTCTGTCCTGATTGAAACATTGCATTCCAGGAGGATCTCCCCCCAGGGAGTTCTTCAACCAAGAACCGGCACTGTTCACAACATCATTATGAATACATTAAATTTCATCCTCCTCCTAAATATGCTTTTAAGATGTTTGAAGAGGTATATATTTTAACAGTTCTGTTAGGGTTAGGGTTAGGGTTAGGGTTAGGGTTAGGGTTAGGGCTAACCCTAACCCAACTGTTACAGGAATCAACCGTCTGGATGCTAATACTGCTGGACTGTCAACTGTGCAGTTTTTGTGATTTTCCAAGAATGACCTTCCACATTGTGTTTGCAGGAAGCCCCGGCCGGACCCTGACCTCCTTCTACCTTCAGGACGTTCAGAACAGCACCACTCTGCTGCTGAGCCCCGACCACCTCACTCTGTACGTGGGAGCACAAGATGCACTGCTGGTGCTGGATGTTAGTCACAAGGATGGCATCAGTCTGATAAGAAAGGTACAGACTCCCATCTCACTGGGTAAAACTGGTCTTTGTGGAGTTTACATGTTCAAACACAAAGAAATCATATTCAAGCTCCTGACCCGACCCAGCTCAATATCTGGAGAAGGGTCCACAGCACAGCGCTGACTTTCTGACATAAATAACATTCAGGTTGTAATATTGATTTCAAACTGAATAGTTTTTGAACAGAGTTTTGAATGTAAGGATAAAGAAGGCAGATATGTACTGGAATATTAATGGAAAGGTTTCACTCTTTTAAATGTAGCAGTCTTGAGAGGACTAATTATAGCCATAGCCTCCGAAAAAAGAAACAAAGGGAGAAAAAGCAAAATGAACAGCAAGAAAAAAAATAATTGTTGGAGGAAAACAAAGGCAAGAAGAGATGTCCTAAAATGCTCTTTTCCAAACAAAGATGTTTTGAGAGTGGATCAAATTCTTTGTGAGGATCGGCACCAGGAGCCGGCGACCTTCAATGGGCCTTTTCTACGATCTTTATATGATCAGGTTTGTGGCATGAACCCTTTTGTTTTCCATCTTATATTTTTATCTCTTTCATGTTTTCGTACTTCGTAAACACAAGAGAGTCAAGAAAATAAGTCCTACATTTGTAGTTTGGCCTAATTGTTTAATTTGGTCCAAATTACAACAAACGTGTCCATTTTCAAATGACAACAGCCCAGTAATAGCACAATAATAGCACAGTAATAGTACAGTAATAGTACGGTAATAGCACAGTAATAGCACAGTAATAGTACAGTAATAGCACAAATAACACAGTAATAGCACAAATAGCACTGTAATAACACAGTAATAGCACAGTAATAGCACAAGCAAAGGCGTGCCACGTTTTATGTGTAGCGCAGTCTGTGCACAAACGAACTGTTGTTAGCCTAAATTTGAACATTGTCAGAGTAGAGACAAAGACATGCATGTGTAAAAATTGGCAACTCTAAATTGGCCCTATGAACAGGTGTTGAAAATTAGCATATTCTGCTATAACACTTAAAACGTTGCATCTGGTTCGTCCAATGTAAATGCTATGTCCATATTCAAATAAATGAATAAATAAATAGAGGCCTGTCTCACATCTTCAGGAAGAATGTTCCAGATTTTAGCTGGATAAAACTGACATGTTGACGTTTAGTCCTGAGTCAGTCGTCTCCACATGTTGCTCTCCTTTCCTTTCCTTTTGGGTGGAAAACAGTTCTATAACTTTTGTGTTAAAGTTAGGCATGTCTTCGATAACATGGCCAGTGCATTTAGTCGATCTTGAGACGTTGTTTTCATGAGAAAGGTTTTGATGAGAAACATCTTTCAGATTCAGCAGTTGTCATGGGAACGGTGATCAGCATTTTCAAAAGGGAAGTTGTCTCTGAAAATGTCCCCTGAAGATTATTCTGCATTAAAAAAATGATAAAGCCATTACACTTTTGGAAATCATAATTTTCATAAATCAGAGAGAGTTCTGTCTTGAGTCTGGCCTTAATGAGCACTGGATAAGCCTAACCCTAACCCCCTAACCCTAACCTACTGGAGCATCTAAGGTAGCACCAGGAAACCTTACAACAACTCTCCATGTAGCAATGTTGAGCTAACAAGATGCTGGGTATGGATGTGGTACCGGTACGCCGGACCGGTTCTGGACAACCAAAAAAGGCTTTGGTTCAGGTCCAAAAAATACGAAACCCCAGTGATTCATGGATCTATGGTCGATCTCATGGATCTATGGTCGATCTCATGGATCTGTGGTCGATCTCATGGATCTGTGGTCGATCTCATGGATCTGTGGTCGATCTCATGGATCTGTGGTCGATCTCATGGATCTGTGGTCGATCTCATGGATCTGTGGTCGATCTCATGGATCTATGGTCGATCTCATGGATCTGTGGTCGATCTCATGGATCTGTGGTCGATCTCATGGATCTATGGTCGATCTCATGGATCTGTGGTCGATCTCATGGATCTGTGGTCGATCTCATGGATCTGTGGTCGATCTCATGGATCTGTGGTCGATCTCATGGATCTGTGGTCGATCTCATGGATCTGTTGTCGATCTCATGGATATGTGGTCGATCTCATGGATCTGTGGTCGATCTCATGGATCTGTTGTCGATCTCATGGATATGTGGTCGATCTCATGGATCTGTGGTCGATCTCATGGATATGTGGTCGATCTCATGGATCTGTGGTCGATCTAGGAAGCGGGAGTTTTAAAGCTCTGACGTTCTGACGCAAGTGATCTAACTCATGTCAGAGATGCTGGTGGAGAATACATTTTTATTTTTATTTTGGTTTTGGCCAAAATGACTGCGAAAAATCAAAAAAACAGAAAAAAAAAACATCTATTTTTTTTTTTTGTATCTCGGTTTTTGGACCTTGGCGAAACAACTTATTCAAAAACTCTCGCCTGAACTTGTGAATGAGGGGAGATTAATAGAATATTGTGAAAGAAAATCGTCATATCTTTATTATTCTGGTATAGCACATAAACACACCTAAAACAGGAAAGGTTTATTTTGCTGTAAACTTCTGGTTCCAACTGTAACTTCCCAGTGTTACACAACAGATTGACCATTGATATACTGGTATTTTTTATAGCATAATATATATTTACAGTAGATTTCACATTAAAGTCTCTCCTTCATATGTGTTGATAGCTGGAGTGGCGCCCCACAGAGAAGGACACTGAACAATGCTCCATGAAGGGCAAAAAAGTGGTGAGAATCTGAGTGGCTCCTGCTTAACAACGTTCTTGTTCACATGATGCAGAATGTGACCTGACGATGTGATTGGCTGTGTTCCTCTGTTCAGGCTGACTGTGCCAACTTCATTCGTGTGCTGGAGTTCCTGAACGACTCGCACATTTACACCTGCGGGACCTTCGCCTTCAGCCCTCGTTGCGTCTATATTGTGAGTATGCTCCCGGCTGCGCTTAACGTTCACTACAACGTCTACAGTGACTTCTCTTTGTCTCCTCCAGGACACGGAGACACTGTCCATGAGTCAGCGGTCAGATGAAGGGAGAGGCCGCTGCCCATACGACCCATATCAGCACAACACGGCCATCACTGTGGGTAAGAAAAGACCTAGAGTCCTCCTCCTCTTGCAAAGGGTCCCAGAGAGTCCCAGAGGGTCCCAGAGAGTCCCAGAGGGTCCCAGAGAGTCCCAGAGGGTCCCAGCGGGGAAGGACTCTTGAGAATTTCACGCACCTTCCATGCTACGTTCAGACTGCAGCATGAAGGCGTCATGTTCACATGCATACAGGCCGTCCATCATGTCTGCGGCTTGACCCTCCGTGCATCTTCCTCCAGGACAGACGTTATTCCCACAAAGAAAGAGGCGGATTTGTGTGCCGGGCATTCAAGAAGTTGTCTCCTGCATTTGCCTCATTCAGAGCTGTTTTTAACGAGCATAAGACACATCATTGAACACTGAAAGCATCACCATTAGTGTGGGAAATATGGCAACTTCACAATTACTCATGATAATTGGCCGGCAAAAAAAGTAAATGTTGATTTTGTAAGTTATTGGTGAGACAAGCTCCATGGTAACGCTGAAGGGAGGGGCGTGAGACTTGTAGGAGTGAGGGAAGGATGGAGCGTGAGATGGACAGTTGGATCGGTGCAGCGTCTACATTGATGCGGTCGCTGCATCAACTGTGGTGGTGGTGAAGGAGCTGATGAATCGAAAGACAAAGCTCTCGATCAATCTACTTTCCTGACCTCACCTATGGTCATGAGCTTTGGGTAATGACCGAAAGGACAAGGTTGTGGATACAAGCGGTCGAAATGAGATTCCTCAAAGGGCCGCACGATGGCTGGGAACTCCATTAGAGATAGTGAAGAGGTCAGTCACATGGGGGGAGCACCCACCGAGAAGAGGGGCATGCTGGGAGGATTATGTCTCTCGGCTGACCTGAGAAGGCCTCAGGATCCCCCTGGAGGAGCTGGAGGAAGTGTCTGGGAGTCTCTGCTTGTACTGCTGCCCCCACAACCTGGCCACGGATAAACGGAAGAAGATGAATGGATGGACAGTTAATCTTGACATCGGTGCCACTAAGTTAGATTTATTTTTCTTTTTTTTTTAACTTTATTTATTGCTTTTTTCAAATATAAGAACATCACACAGAAGTCCAGCAGTAGAAATGTCAAGCTTGCTGTGAATGACACAAAAATCCCAGGAGTCCCACATGACCATTCACTAAATCCTCTGCCATACGTTTAAAATGTATAACAACACTAATAAAGCAAACATACATATATAACTCACATAAAACAAAAACAAAATAAAAAGCAACAACAACAAATAAAATAACAAACGTGCTTGGTTACAGAACTTCCAGAGAGAATAAGAAAGTTGTCAGAATTAATATCCTAAGAGCTGTTTCGGGGTCTGGGTCAATAGTAACTTTAAGTGCCATTGAAATATGGAACACCAAAAGCCTTTGAGCTTGGGACACAACCAAGCGAACTGGGGGTCGACTTACACCTATCACAAAGAACTAAGTTAGATTTCTTGGCTTGAACTATGTTTTCTTTGACTAAAATAAATGGCATAGACCATACAGCTGTTTTCACGGGACCTTTAAACTCCAGTCTCTCTTTACATGACCTACTGTCAACAGTGCTGGGCAGCGTTACTTTTTTTTTCTTTTAAAAAGATTGTTGTGCCCCAAAGGCTTTATAAAACAGGAGATCATTTTATTTATTTATACAAGGAAAACCCAATGAGAAAGGTTCTCTTTTTCATGGGTCCCCCACAAGATACTACACAAACACAAATAAAATAAAATTAACCAATACATTAAAACACATTTACACATACAATATAACAATAAAACAAGTGCATCAGCACTGAGGGTCGTCCTTGACCAGAGCTTTAAAATCATTAAAAGGCATAAAATGATTTAATTTAAAGTTTTGTTCCACAGTCGATGGGATTGTAAGATAAAAATGTCCTGAGACTCAGACAGTGAACACTTGACGCACAATACATTTGATAAATAATCAGGCAAAATGCCAAAAAGAGCCTTATATATAAACTTATAACCTTTATCATGCGATGCTGAACACAGCAGTCTAATCATTAAAATATCAAATAAATAAGCAAAGTAAATGCATTTGACTGAACTTTAAACTTAGACCAATTTCCAATGTCGAAAGCAGCTGAGATCCAGCGAGAGTAAAACACATGAGCAGCATCATTGTGCTGTGTGTGATCTAAAACCAGAGGAACTGAGGATGTCCCATAGTCCCACTGCACTGAGGACATTATAGACGTGTGACTTTTGTCCCAGATGGAGAGTTATACACCGGGACGGTGGCGGACTACAGAGGGAACCGGCCCGTCATCTCCAGACACCTGAGCGAGGCCGGCCGAGGGGACCTGAAGCTAGACGACACTCTGGGCTGGCTCGAGGGTGAGTCTGGGGGAAGAACTGCTGTAAGGTCATGGGGCGGGGCAGGGGGCGGGGCCGGGGTACAGCGTGTGCCAAGTGCATGAGGTTTACGCCCTGTGCTTAAGATAGTATTTGTACTAGGGTGCACTTTGTGTACCTGGTGTACTTTGTGTACCTGGTGTACTTTGTGTACCTGGTGTACTTTGTGTACCTGGTGCACTTTGTGTACCTGGTGTACTTTGTGTGCCTGGTGCACTTTGTGTGCCTGGTGTACTTTGTGTGCCTGGTGTACCTGGTGCACTTTGTGTGCCTGGTGCACTTTGTGTACTTTGTGTACCTGGTGTACTTTGTGTGCCTGGTGTACTTTGTGTGCCTGGTGTACTTTGTGTACTTTGTGTACCTGGTGTACTTTGTGTACCTGGTGCACTTTGTGTACTTTGTGTACCTGGTGTACTTTGTGTACCTGGTGTACTTTGTGTGCCTGGTGTACTTTGTGTGCCTGGTGTACCTGGTGTACTTTGTGTGCCTGGTGTACTTTGTGTGCCTGGTGTACATTGTGTACCTGGTGTACTTTGTGTACCTGGTGTACTTTGTGTGCCTGGTGTACTTTGTGTACATGGTGTACTTTGTGTACCTGGTGTACTTTGTGTACCTGGTGTACTTTGTGTACATGGTGTACTTTGTGTACCTGGTGTACTTTGTGTGCCTGGTGTACTTTGTGTACATGGTGTACTTTGTGTACCTGGTGTACTTTGTGTACCTGGTGTACTTTGTGTGCCTGGTGCACTTTGTGTGCCTGGTGTACTTTGTGTACCTGGTGTACTTTGTGTGCCTGGTGTACTTTGTGTGCCTGGTGTACATTGTGTACCTGGTGTACTTTGTGTACCTGGTGTACTTTGTGTGCCTGGTGTACTTTGTGTACCTGGTGTACTTTGTGTGCCTGGTGTACTTTGTGTGCCTGGTGTACTTTGTGTGCCTGGTGTACTTTGTGTACCTGGTGTACTTTGTGTACCTGGTGTACTTTGTGTGCCTGGTGTACCTGGTGTACTTTGTGTGCCTGGTGTACTTTGTGTACTTTGTGTGCCTGGTGTACTTTGTGTGCCTGGTGTACCTGGTGTACTTTGTGTGCCTGGTGTACTTTGTGTGCCTGGTGTACTTTGTGTGCCTGGTGTACTTTGTGTGCCTGGTGTACTTTGTGTGCCTGGTGTACCTGGTGTACTTTGTGTGCCTGGTGTACTTTGTGTGCCTGGTGTACTTTGTGTGCCTGGTGTACTTTGTGTGCCTGGTGTACTTTGTGTGCCTGGTGTACCTGGTGTACTTTGTGTGCCTGGTGTACTTTGTGTGCCTGGTAAAGATGTCATAATAACACATTTTAATGTTACGATTATTGTGAGTTCTTTCCTGATTTCGGAGGAGGTGAAACAGCCTGAGCTCTTTCATTTTCATCATTATTGTTGTCACACGTTACTATTTCTCAAGTTTCTCAAGAAATGAATGTGACAAAAACAGCTAGAAGTACATTCTGATGTATTTTTAACTATAGATTAAATCTAAAAGTCTAATTATTGCTTCTGAAATTGTCACTATTATTATTTTTTTTACTATTATGTGGAAGCAACCACCGTGTGCCACACCCGTGTCCACTGCAGCCCCAACGCAGCCCAGAGGTGATGGAGAAATATATATATATATATATATATATATATATATACGGATATATATATATGGACTCAGTTAGAAAAAATAGACGTTTCGACTCTCATCCAAGAGTCATTGTCAATAAAAGAAGAAGAATTTAGATCGAGAACTCCGATATTAATACTGTTCTGTGGTAAGACCCGCCCATTGGGAGGAGCCTTCCTGAAGTAGAAAGAGTTGTTTGTTTCAACAGAAACTCCCCCTTGTATCTACCGAGCTAGCCTATTCAGAATCTTAATGGGCTATTAGAATCCTCTTTGTCTTTGTGAGACCCTGGCTCAACCACCCTGAGTACCTGATTAGCATCTAAATGTCCTGGTCCTGGTCCTCTACCTTTCCAGGGGTTCAGTATTCCATTATAGATACCAGGAAGATTGAATCTGAGCTCTCCAGTTCTGTTTAAAGAAGGTCTTTCTTTTTAACAAAAATAGCTTCCTTGACTCCTCTTTCAAACCATCTTTTCTCCTGCTTAAAACCTTCACCTCACCGTCTTCAAACGAGTGATTAGAGGCTTCAAGATGGAGATGCACGGCACTCTGAGGTCCTGAACTTGTATTTCTTCTGTGCTGATAAAGCCTCTTGTGTAGAGGCTGTTTTGTCTCACCTATGTAACGTTCTTTACAGCTTTCTTCACTGCATTGGATCGAATAAACTACATTGCTCTGTTTTTGAGTCGGCAACTTGTCCTTAGGGTGAACCAGTTTTTGTCTTAAAGTGTTTCCTGGTTTAAAATAAACAGGGACTTCGTGTTGTCTAAAAATTCTCTGCAGTTTTTCCGACAGGCCAGACACATAAGGGATAGAAACACCCTTCCTTCTCTGTTCAGTTTCCCTTTTGTCCTGCTTCTTGGTTCTCTTCACTCTGTTGAGAGCCCAAGCGGGGTAACCACAGGCTGAGAGGGCATTTCGGACATGTTTTTCCTCTTTCTTCTTGCCCTCTGAGCTGGTGGGCACACCTTGAGCTCTGTGTTGTAAGGTTCTGATCACCCCCAGCTTGTGCTGTAGTGGGTGGTTGGAGCCAAAGAGCAGATACTGGTCCGTGTGTGTAGGTTTCCTATATACTTCTATTTGGAGTTTCCCGTCCTCTCCTCTGATCGTGGAACAATCAAGAAAGGCCAAGCGATTCTCCTTAGGGTCTTCTCTTGTAAACCTGATATGTGGGTCCACAGTGAGGTCCACAGTGAGGTCCACAGTGAGGTCCACAGTGAGGTCCACAGTGAGGAGCTAGACATTAGGACTGAGACAGACAAATTAGCGACCAGCAAAAACAATTGGATTAAGAACCTATCAGATCGTGTTCTGACACAGGCAGAAAAGGAGGTGCTTTCTAAAGGGCTCAACTTTTCTGTCACCTCTAAACACATCCCTACAGAGAGCAATTAGGAACAACAAAATGACTGAATCGGAGGCTGCAGACCTGAGGTCACGTGTCACAGCGACCCTGAAGAGTGCCAAACCACCGCCTTCAAATATCACAGCTGAAGAGAGGAAAGCACTTTCAGCACTGGAAAAAGATCATAGCATCAACATCCTCACAGCAGACAAGGGACGTTGCACTGTGATTCTCAACGCAGCTGATTACGAAGCCAAAGTCCACACCCTCCTCGAGGACACGACCACATACGAACGCTTGAAAAGAGATCCGACCAGTGGCTACAAGAAGAAAGTGATAGACTGTTTACAAAGGCTGGAAAAAGAGGAAGTGATAGACCGGCCTCTGTTTTACAGACTGTATCCTGGTGAAGGCATTTATGGGCTTCCAAAAATACACAAAAAGGATGTTCCACTCAGACCCATAGTGTGCAGCACAGATTCCATCACTTACAATGTGGCCAAGCATTTAACAACTATATTGGCTCCGCTTGTGGGGAATTCGGAACATCATGTGGAAAACACGCACAACTTTGTGGATAAAGTGAAACATCTCCAACTGGACCCAGATGACCTCATGGTTTCATATGATGTGGTGTCCCTGTTCACCTGCATCCCGACCTCTGATGCAGTAGCAGCAGTGAGGATCAGACTGCAGGAAGACACCACCCTACAGGAAAGGACCAAACTGACACCTGAACACATATGTAAACTGAGACGAAACAGCCTCTACACAAGAGGCTCTATCAGCACAGAAGAAATACTAGTTCAGGACCTCAGAGCGCCGTGCATCTCCATCTTGAAGCCTCTAATCACTCGTTTGAAGACGGTGATGTGAAGGTTTTAAGCAGGAGAAAAGATGGTTTGAAAGAGGAGTCAAGGAAGCTATTTTTGTTAAAAAAGAAAAACCTTCTTTAAACAGAAATGGAGGGCTAAGATTCAATCTTCCTGTAGTGTACACTGGGATCCTGAACCTCTGGAAAGGTAGAGGACCAGAACCAGGACATTTAGATGTTAATCAGGTCCTCAGGGTGGTTGAGCCAGGGTCTCACAAAGACAAAGAGGATTCTAATAGCCCATTAAGATTCTGAATAGGCTCGGTAGATACAAGGGGGGAGTTTCTGTTGAAACAGACAACTCTTTCTACTTCAGGAAGGCTCCTCCCAATGGGCGGGTCTTACCACAGAACAGTATTAATATCTGAGTTCTCGATCTAAATTCTTTTATTGACAATGACTCTTGGATGAGAGTCGAAACGTCTATTTTTTCTAACTGAGTCCAGATGAAACAACTGAAGCTTTTTCTACTATGGAACACGCCTGGACGAATGAGGGATTACACCGACATATATATATATATATATATATATATATATATATATATATATATATATATATATATATATATATATATATATATATTTATATATATATATTTGTGGTGACAGAGAAGACTTTGAACTCCGACAAAAACCTCTATAAAAACATCATAATCAGATCTTTGAGTCCATCCAAAGATCTGACCCTGCACCAATCAGCATTTTTTAAAAATTTGATACAACTTTGAATAAATGGCAGTGGCCCAAAGAGGTAAAATGCTCCTGTCCTGCTCCTGTCTCTGTCCTGTCTCTGTCCTGCTCCTATCTCTGTCCTGTCTCAGTCCTGCTCCTGTCTCTGTCCTGCTCCTGTCTCTGTCCTGCTCCTGTCTCTGTCCTGCTCCTGTCTCAGTCCTGCTCCTGTCTCTGTCCTGCTCCTGTCTCTGTCCTGCTCCTGTCTCAGTCCTGCTCCTGTCTCTGTCCTGCTCCTGTCTCTGTCCTGCTCCTGTCTCAGTCCTGCTCCTGTCTCAGTCCTGCTCCTGTCTCTGTCCTGCTCCTGTCTCTGTCCTGCTCCTGTCTCAGTCCTGCTCCTGTCTCTGTCCTGCTCCTGTCTCAGTCCTGCTCCTGTCTCAGTCCTGCTCCTGTCTCAGTCCTGCTCCTGTCTCTGTCCTGCTCCTGTCTCTGTCCTGCTCCTGTCTCAGTCCTGCTCCTGTCTCTGTCCTGCTCCTGTCTCTGTCCTGCTCCTGTCTCTGTCCTGCTCCTGTCTCAGTCCTGCTCCTGTCTCTGTCCTGCTCCTGTCTCTGTCCTGCTCCTGTCTCTGTCCTGCTCCTGTCTCTGTCCTGCTCCTGTCTCAGTCCTGCTCCTGTCTCTGTCCTGCTCCTGTCTCTGTCCTGCTCCTGTCTCTGTCCTGCTCCTGTCTCTGTCCTGCTCCTGTCTCTGTCCTGCTGGATGACACAAAATGCACTGACAAACAAGGACTGGACCGACATTATAATGGACATTTGTAAAATGGACATTTGTAAAATGGAAAGGATTCATTTTGGACATAATTTGAATTTTGACACATTTGACATATTTTTGACTAAATGGGATGTTTTTTTGGGTTCTATGTGTCACAATTTCTCTTTTTTTGGTTCTGTTTATGTTGGATGACAGATTTTGGTCCATGTCTTTTCTCCCTGGTCTCGTTCTCTTTGTTTGTTTGCATATTTTCATAAATTTGAAAAAAGAAACCCACCTCAAAACAGGCATTTTGAGGGCGTTCTTCTTCCCTTCGTGCAGACCCCACCTTCATCCGCTCCATGTTTGTTCCTGCGGAGGAGAAGATCTACTTCTTCTTCAGTGAAGTGGGCCGAGAGTACGACTTCTTTGACAACCTTCTGGTCTCTCGTGTGGCTCAGATTTGCATTGTAAGAACTTCTCTCCTAAACAAATGAGGTGATGTGCAGTGATATGATGTGTGGTGATGAGGTGATGTGCAGTGATATGATGTGTGGTGATGAGGTGATGTGCAGTGATGATGTGATGTGCGGTTCTCTCTTGTCACGTGCAGAGTGACATTGGGGGGCAGCGGACGCTGCAGAAACGTTGGACAACATTCGCAAAATCTCAGCTGCTCTGTCAGGACAATGGGGAATTGCCCTACAACCTGATCCAGGACGTGGACATGCTCCCACCAGAAGAGGGCGATCTCCCCGAGGACACACTCTTCTACGGGGTCTTCACCTCTCAGTGGTGAGTCAACAACACAGGAATTCTCTCCATCACACTTCAATGAGAATCCTCCAATACGACTGTGTCTCAGACCTCTGGCCTGACCTCTGACCTCTGGTAGGACTGTGTCTCTGTCAAGATCAAAATTACTGTATTTTGCATTATAAATTTGCTGTTCCAAAGTTTCAACAAGTTTCTGAAATATTAAAAGATTTATTTCTATTCAATCTTGAATTATTTTCAACCAATTGATTTTCTATTGATAATAGGAGCGTGTGACCACTGCACGAAGCCTTCTCCAGCACATCCTGAAGCTTCTCATGGGGTTCAGGGGCCTCATCCATCCATGCGCTTTTTACACGCAATTTGCGCTTTATAGATTCCACTGGCAGCTGGATTGTGCGAATGTGAAACCACGTCACGCCCTCTCCACGCCCTCTCCACGCCCTCTGCACGCCCTCTGCACGCCCTCTGCACGCCCTCTGCACGCCCTCTCCACGCCCTCTGCACGCCCTCTGCACGCCCTCTGCACGCCCTCTGCACGCCCTCTGCACGCCCTCTGCACGCCCTCTCCACCTCACTCTCCACGCCCTCTGCATGCCCTCTCCACCGCCCTCTCCACGCCCTCTGCACGCCCTCTGCACGCCCTCTGCACGCCCTCTCCACCGCCCTCTCCACGCCCTCTGCACGCCCTCTGCACGCCCTCAGCACACCCTCTCCACGCCCTCTGCACGCCCTCTCACGCCCTCTGCACGCCCTCTGCACGCCCTCTCCACGCCCTCTCCACGCCCTCTCCACGCCCTCTCCACGCCCTCTGCACACCCTCTCCACCGCCCTCTCCACGCCCTCTGCACGCCCTCTCCACGCCCTCTGCACGCCCTCTGCACGCCCTCTGCACGCCCTCTCCACGCCCTCTCCACGCCCTCTGCACGCCCTCTGCACGCCCTCTGCACGCCCTCTCCACGCCCTCTACACGCCCTCTCCACGCCCTCTGCACGCCCTCTGCACGCCCTCTCCACGCCCTCTCCACGCCCTCTCCACGCCCTCTGCACGCCCTCTGCACGCCCTCTGCACGCCCTCTCCACGCCCTCTGCACGCCCTCTGCACGCCCTCTGCACGCCCTCAGCACACCCTCTCCACGCCCTCTGCACGCCCTCTCCACGCCCTCTGCACGCCCTCTCCACGCCCTCTGCACGCCCTCTGCACGCCCTCTCCACGCCCTCTCCACGCCCTCTCCACGCCCTCTGCACGCCCTCTGCACGCCCTCTCCACGCCCTCTGCACGCCCTCTGCACGCCCTCTCCACGCCCTCTCCACGCCCTCTGCACGCCCTCTGCACGCCCTCTCCACGCCCTCTGCACGCCCTCTGCACGCCCTCTGCACGCCCTCTCCACGTCACTCTCCACGCCCTCTGCATGCCCTCTCCACCGCCCTCTCCACGCCCTCTGCACGCCCTCTGCACGCCCTCAGCACACCCTCTCCACGCCCTCTGCACGCCCTCTCACGCCCTCTGCACGCCCTCTGCACGCCCTCTCCACGCCCTCTCCACGCCCTCTCCACGCCCTCTCCACGCCCTCTGCACACCCTCTCCACCGCCCTCTCCACGCCCTCTGCACGCCCTCTCCACGCCCTCTGCACGCCCTCTGCACGCCCTCTGCACGCCCTCTCCACGCCCTCTCCACGCCCTCTGCACGCCCTCTGCACGCCCTCTGCACGCCCTCTCCACGCCCTCTACACGCCCTCTCCACGCCCTCTGCACGCCCTCTGCACGCCCTCTCCACGCCCTCTCCACGCCCTCTCCACGCCCTCTGCACGCCCTCTGCACGCCCTCTGCACGCCCTCTCACGCCCTCTGCACGCCCTCTGCACGCCCTCTCCACGCCCTCTCCACGCCCTCTCCACGCCCTCTCCACGCCCTCTGCACACCCTCTCCACCGCCCTCTCCACGCCCTCTGCACGCCCTCTCCACGCCCTCTGCACGCCCTCTGCACGCCCTCTGCACGCCCTCTCCACGCCCTCTCCACGCCCTCTGCACGCCCTCTGCACGCCCTCTGCACGCCCTCTCCACGCCCTCTACACGCCCTCTCCACGCCCTCTGCACGCCCTCTGCACGCCCTCTCCACGCCCTCTCCACGCCCTCTCCACGCCCTCTGCACGCCCTCTGCACGCCCTCTGCACGCCCTCTCCACGCCCTCTGCACGCCCTCTGCACGCCCTCTGCACGCCCTCAGCACACCCTCTCCACGCCCTCTGCACGCCCTCTCCACGCCCTCTGCACGCCCTCTCCACGCCCTCTGCACGCCCTCTGCACGCCCTCTCCACGCCCTCTGCACGCCCTCTCCACGCCCTCTCCACGCCCTCTCCACGCCCTCTGCACGCCCTCTGCACGCCCTCTCCACGCCCTCTCCACGCCCTCTGCACGCCCTCTGCACGCCCTCTCCACGCCCTCTGCACGCCCTCTGCACACCTTCACATAAAGATGAGGGGATAATCAGTGGGTTTGACTCAGACACAGGAGGCAGAGACTCTGCAGTAGCATCAAGCTTCAGGTCAAATACAAGGAAAAGTCATTATAATGATTATCCCTGTGTTTTTATGGACAGAATTTCTAGGCGCAGTTAGGAGTCTGTTGGATTCAATATATCTGAGAAAACAAGACCGGACGTGGTCATATGAAGAAACATTTATTTCCCTGAAACAAATTGTTCAGCGTAAACTTTCCCTCACACACGACGCTCCACCAGGTGCTCTGCTTGGAACCTTTTCCCTCACGCACTTACCACACACAGAATATGAATATTAATGAAGGTTGACTCTCTCGGGACCAGCCTTGAGATCTTCTTTATCAGTCCGGTTCACAATATGATCTTGTTGTGTTCAGAAAACTGGTGGAAACTGAAGAATAAGTGTTAATCTTCCAAGACAGGTGCAAAGGGAGTACAGGTGCAAAGGGAGTACAGGTGTTAGGGAGTACAGGTTTTAGGGAGTACAGGTGTTAGGGAGTACAGGTGCAAAGGGAGTACAGGTGTTAGGGAGTACAGGTGTTAGGGAGTACAGGTGTTAGGGAGTACAGGTGTCAGGGAGTACAGGTGTTAGGGAGTACAGGTGTTAGGGAGTACAGGTGCAAAGGGAGTACAGGTGTTAGGGAGTACAGGTGTTAGGGAGTACAGGTGTCAGGGAGTACAGGTGTTAGGGAGTACAGGTGTTAGGGAGTACAGGTGTTAGGGAGTACAGGTGCAAAGGGAGTACAGGTGTCAGGGAGTACAGGCGTTAGGGAGTACAGGTGTCAGGGAGTACAGGTGTTAGGGAGTACAGGTGTCAGGGAGTACAGGTGCTAGGGAGTACAGGCGTTAGGGAGTACAGGTGCAAAGGGAGTACAGGCGTTAGGGAGTACAGGTGTCAGGGAGTACAGGTGTTAGGGAGTACAGGTGTTAGGGAGTACAGGTGCAAAGGGAGTACAGGTGTTAGGGAGTACAGGCGTTAGGGAGTACAGGTGTTAGGGAGTACAGGTGTTAGAGAGTAGGCAAGGCAAGGCAAGGCAAGTTTATTTGTAGAGCACATTTCATACACAAGGCAATTCAAAGTGCTTCACAGCAGGAAAAATGCATTCAAATCACAAAGAAATTACAGAAATACAATAAAATTAACTAAATTAAAAATTATCAATCCAACTGATTTTCTAAACTAATAAAATCACAAACAAAAGAGAAGAGTGCAAAGAAAAAATCCTTTCAGTCATATGCGCAGCTAAACAAAACTGTTTTTAGCTTAGATTTGAACATTGTCAGAGTAGAAGCCTGTCTCACATCTTCAGGAAGACTGTTCCAGATTTTAGCTGCATAAAACTGAAACGCAGATTCCCCATGTTTTGTCCTGACTCTGGGCACCAGCAGGAGGCCGGTCCCTGAGGTCCTCAGTCTGAGATGGTTCATATGGCACTAACATATCCAAGATGTACTTTGGTGCTAGGCCACGGAGAGACTTGTACACAAGCAGAGCTGCTTTAAAGTCTCTTCTCTGAGCCACAGGGAGCCAGTGCAGAGACCTGAGAACAGGACTAATGTGATCATACTTCCTGGTTCTAGTCAGGACCCGAGCAGCAGCGTTCTGGATGTACTGCAGCTGTTTTACAGCTCGTTTGGAGAGACCAGTGAGCAGGCCGTTACAGTAGTCTAATCTACTGGAGACAAACGCGTGGATAAGTCTCTCTAAATCTGGTTTTGACACTATATTTTTGATTTTGGCAATGTTTTTTAGATGGTAAAAAGCTGCTGATGTTATTGATTTGACCTGGCTATTAAAGTTCAAGTCTGAGTCCATTATTACCCCCAGATTTCTAATTTGGTTTGTAGGTTTTAGAGCGAGACTCTGGAGGTGACCGCTAACACTTTCTCTTTGTTTCTGTGGGCCAAAAACGATTATTTCAGTCTTGTCTGAGTTCAGCTGGAGAAAGTTGTTTTGCATCCACACACTGATCTGTTGGATGCAGTGACAGAGTGAGTCTACTGGTCCATAGTCACCTGCCGATAGTGAAACATAGATCTGAGTGTGGTCTGCATAATTGTGATAGGACACATTTTCACTGCGTATCAACTGACCCAACGGCAGCATGTAGAGGTTGAACAGAAGGGGACCCAGGACTGACCCTTGGGGCACTCCACAGGTCAGGGTCATGTGGTCTGAGACACAGCTACCAATTTCAACAAAGTACTTCCTGTCTTCCAGATAGGACCTTAACCAGTTTAGGGCAGTGCCAGTGATGCCCACCCAGTCCTCTAGTCTCTGTAAGAGGATCCCATGATCGACAGTGTCGAAAGCAGCACTCAGATCTAACAGAATTAAGACTGAGGCTTTGCCCGTGTCAGTGTTCAGGCGGATGTCATTTGTCACCTTGACAAGAGCAGTCTCAGTGCTGTGATGAGGTCTAAAACCTGACTGAAAAACATCAAATGAGTTGTTTATTAAGAGGAAATCTGTGAGCTGTTGGTAAACAACCTTTTCAAGGACTTTGCCCCAAAATGGCAGATTAGAGATGGGCCGGTAATGACTCAGTACTGCGGCATCAAGACTGCTCTTCTTTAGGAGAGGCTTTATGACCGCAGTTTTCAAAGACATTGGGAATGTTCCAGATTGAAGCGACATGTGAGTGAATGGTGCTAACAAACTGTTCAGCACAGACTTTAGAAATTTGGTGGGTAACACATCAAGGCAGCTTGTAGATGAACTCAGACTGGTGATGATCTCATGGACAGTTTTGTCAGTTACTGGTGCAAAGTGAGTCAGCTCTAAGTGTCTTGGTGGTTTTAGGGTAATTTTTTGCATTGTGGGATTTATAGCATTTTTAATGCCCTGAACTTTGTCATTAAAGAATAATGCAAACTCATTACACTTGGATGTGGAAATGAGTTCTAACGGCAGCTGAGCTGGAGGGTTTGTTAATCTGTTTACTGTGGCAAACAGGACACGCGAGTTGTTACTGCAGCTTCCAATTATTTCAGAAAAATATCTTTCCCTAGTTCTACATAAGATTAGGTTGTACATATTCAGCTTTTCTTTGTAAATCTCTTTTTGAACCTGGAGCTTTGACTTGCGCCATTTCCGTTCGGCCCTGCGGCACTCCCTTTTCAAATCAAATCAAATCAATTTATTTTTGTAAGGCCCAAAAATCACAACAACACATCAAGGCAGCATGTCTGTGCCCTGACCGAATCATCATTTCTCCACGGCGCCTTCTGCTTATTTTTAACCATTTTAGCCTTTATAGGGGCGATGGTGTCCAGAACATTCAAAACACTAGATGTAACAGAGTTCAACAAATCATTTACATTAGAACATGAGACATTTTCGAAGTTTATCATTTCCATAAACAGTGCACCTGTGCCATCACTTATGTGTCTCCTCTGAACAACTGCAGGACCAACCGGAGGTTTGGGAGAAACAGACAGGTCAAAGAAGACACAGAAATGATCAGACAGAGCAACATCGATCACATAACATTTGAAATATTTACCCCCTTTGTAATTATGAGATCTAGAGTGTGTCCTTTGCTGTGGGTGGGGCCTCTCACATGCTGAGTAAGACTGAAGGTTTCAAGGACAGCATCAAGCTCTTTAGCGTTTCTGTCACAAATATTATCAACATGCACATTGAAATCACCTGTAATGACCAAACCATCAAAGTCTGTGCATATGACTGAAAGCATCTCAGTAAAATCATCAATAAAACTTTGGCAGTGCTGGGGAGGCTTGTATAAAACAATGAAGAGAATGGATGGAGACCGTTTTAGCTCCATTTTAAAGGATACATACTCAAATGATGAAAACACCCCAAAAGACAACCTGCGGGTAATTATTTCATCTCTAAAGACAGCACAGACTCCACCCCCTTTTTTGTTTTCTCGTGTTTCAGATTCAAACTTAAAGTTGGGTGGAGCAGATTCTATCAGAACTACATTTCCTGTGTTTTTGTCGAGCCATGTTTCAGTTAAAAACATAAAATCAAGATTATAAGAAGAAATAAAATTATTAATTAAGAGAGATTTGTTACATAAGGATCTGACATTTAGCACAGCAAGTTTCAGACTAGTTTCAGTGAGACTGGGCTTTATCTTTTCACAGGGAATATGAATCACATTTCTCAGATTGGGCCTGACTCGCATTTTGTTTTTCCATCTCTGTGATGATGTGACTACAGAAATAGCACTAGGGGGGGCTCTTTTTACATAGGGCCCCGGGTTGGTTTGATTTTTAATGTGACAATAAGTCCCGGCAACGCTGAGACCCAGTGCATCCTAGCTATGGGAGATACCAGGTGAAAGGCGAGGTTGGATGGGTGGTGGGGCTTTTGTAGCCAAGGAGAGTTTGGGACCAGGTGAGAGGCGAGGGGGGATGGGTGGTGGGGCTTTTGTTGGTGTAGTCGGTACTGACATAGCCCTTGCTATATTGGGCGTGAGTGGAGCCATCTTAATGCCTGATTTGATCAGGCTTTCAAAATGGCTGGGAAGGCCCATGGGTGAGAGTGGAGATGAGAAGGAGAATGATGAATCTTTAGTGGGAGTAGATGTTGCAGGGGGAACCCAGGGCTGGTGTGAAGGCAGGGGCGATGACAGGGATGTTGTTGAGCTTGTCACAGATGGGTCCAAGGCCTTTGAAGATTGTTCCTTTGCTGGAGGCGGTGGAGGGGAATGTGGAGCAGCTGGAGCTGAATCCTTTGCTGGTGGTGGTGGAGCAGCTGCTGATGAATCCTTTGGTGGAGGCTGAGGTTGTGGTGCTTTTGATGTTGAAACATTGGCTCGGGCTCTGGCTGATGGAGCAGGAATTCTTCTCTCATTCCTCTCTTCTCTAACTATCTGCTCAGGACCCTGTCCAGGCCCCGTCCAATGCCTCAGAGCGTGGAGCAGGTTCTCTGTCAGCACCCTCACTCCACCTCTGCATAGGTGGGGGCCATTTCTCTTAAACAGGTCCTCTCGTTTCCAAAATAGATAGAAGTTCTCAATGTAGTGTAGTCCTCTCGGGGAACACTCTTTGGACAGCCATGTGTTCAGCTGAAGAAGCCGGCTAAACTTGTTTATCCTCCTGTCGATGTTTGGAAGAGGTCCACTTATGAATGTTTTGATTTCCATTTTATCAAGCACGTCGAATAACTTCAAGAAGTCTTTTTTCAAAACTTCAGTCTGTTCCCGCCGCATGTCCACTGCACCCACGTGCACAATCAGCTGTTTAGCTCCTCCATGCTTAGCCATAATATTTGGAAGGAGTGACGTTATCTCAGAAACAGTGGCGCTTGGAAAAGAATGTGTGTTCTTACCGTCGGTTGACACAGGAATGGTATCGTGAAGAACTTTTTCAGATTCCAAAACAAATATCCGTGTTTTCAGCTCATTAATTTCTTGTTGATATTTCCGACAGCGTTCACAGTCTTTCTCACTTCTTCTCCCGGACATGTCGCTGGCGTCAGATATGTCGTTAAAACTGGAAAAATGTTCTTAAAATCCTTGGTTTACTTGAAAAAGTCTAAAGCAAAAATGTTTGGAAGACAAAAACTGATTAAAAAGCAAAATAAATAAGGAAAGCAGCGATAGCAAGCGGAGCGAGCGAAAAAGCGTGTGCACTCTTCGGAAGCAGGGGGCAATCAATGTACAGGTGTTAGGGAGTACAGGTGCAAAGGGAGTACAGGTGTTAGGGAGTACAGGCGTCAGGGAGTACAGGTGTTAGGGAGTACAGGTGTCAGGGAGTACAGGTGTTAGAGAGTACAGGTGTCAGGGAGTACAGGTGTCAGGGAGTACAGGTGTTAGGGAGTACAGGTGCAAAGGGAGTACATGTGTTAGGGAGTACAGGCGTTAGGGAGTACAGGCGTTAGGGAGTACAGGTGTCAGGGAGTACAGGTGTTAGGGAGTACAGGTGCAAAGGGAGTACAGGTGTTAGGGAGTACAGGTGTTAGAGAGTACAGGTGTTAGGGAGTACAGGTGTTAGGGAGTACAGGTGCAAAGGGAGTACAGGTGTTAGGGAGTACAGGCGTCAGGGAGTACAGGTGTTAGGGAGTACAGGTGTCAGGGAGTACAGGTGTTAGGGAGTACAGGTGTCAGGGAGTACAGGTGTTAGGGAGTACAGGTGTTAGAGAGTACAGGTGCAAAGGGAGTACAGGTGTTAGGGAGTACAGGCGTCAGGGAGTACAGGTGTTAGGGAGTACAGGTGTCAGGGAGTACAGGTGTCAGGGAGTACAGGTGTTAGGGAGTACAGGTGCAAAGGGAGTACATGTGTTAGGGAGTACAGGCGTTAGGGAGTACAGGCGTCAGGGAGTACAGGTGTTAGGGAGTACAGGTGTCAGGGAGTACAGGTGTTAGAGAGTACAGGTGTCAGGGAGTACAGGTGTCAGGGAGTACAGGTGTTAGGGAGTACAGGTGCAAAGGGAGTACATGTGTTAGGGAGTACAGGCGTTAGGGAGTACAGGCGTTAGGGAGTACAGGTGTCAGGGAGTACAGGTGTTAGGGAGTACAGGTGCAAAGGGAGTACAGGTGTTAGGGAGTACAGGTGTTAGAGAGTACAGGTGTTAGGGAGTACAGGTGTTAGGGAGTACAGGTGCAAAGGGAGTACAGGTGTTAGGGAGTACAGGCGTCAGGGAGTACAGGTGTTAGGGAGTACAGGTGTCAGGGAGTACAGGTGTTAGGGAGTACAGGTGTCAGGGAGTACAGGTGTTAGGGAGTACAGGTGTTAGAGAGTACAGGTGCAAAGGGAGTACAGGTGTTAGGGAGTACAGGTGCAAAGGGAGTACAGTTGTTAGGGAGTACAGGCGTTAGGGAGTACAGGTGTTAGGGAGTACAGGTGCAAAGGGAGTACAGGTGTTAGGGAGTACAGGCGTTAGGGAGTACAGGTGTCAGGGAGTACAGGTGTCAGGGAGTACAGGTGTCAGGGAGTACAGGTGTTAGGGAGTACAGGTGTTAGAGAGTACAGGTGTCAGGGAGTACAGGTGTCAGGGAGTACAGGTGTTAGGGAGTACAGGTGCAAAGGGAGTACAGGTGTTAGGGAGTACAGGCGTTAGGGAGTACAGGTGTTAGGGAGTACAGGTGCAAGGGAGAACAGGCGTTAGGGAGTACAGGTGTTAGGGAGTACAGGTGCTAGGGAGTACAGGTGTTAGGGAGTACAGGTGCTAGGGAGTACAGGCGTTAGGGAGTACAGGTGTCAGGGAGTACAGGTGTCAGGGAGTACAGGTGTTAGGGAGTACAGGTGTAAGGGAGTACAGGTGTTAGAGAGTACAGGTGTTAGGGAGTACAGGTGCAAAGGGAGTACAGGTGTTAGGGAGTACAGGTGTTAGAGAGTACAGGTGTTAGAGAGTACAGGTGTTAGGGAGTACAGGTGCAAAGGGAGTACAGGTGTTAGGGAGTACAGGTGTTAGAGAGTACAGGTGTTAGGGAGTACAGGTGGAAAGGGAGTACAGGTGTTAGGGAGTACAGGTGCAAAGGGAGTACAGGTTTTAGGGAGTACAGGCATCAGGGAGTACAGGTGTTAGGGAGTACAGGTGTCAGGGAGTACAGGTGTTAGGGAGTACAGGTGTCAGGGAGTACAGGTGTTAGGGAGTACAGGTGTTAGAGAGTACAGGTGTTAGGGAGTACAGGTGCAAAGGGAGTACAGGTGTTAGGGAGTACAGGTATCAGGGAGTACAGGTGTTAGAGAGTGCAGGTGCAAAGGGAGTACAGGTGTTAGGGAGTACAGGTGCAAAGGGAGTACAGGTGTTAGGGAGTACAGGCGTTAGGGAGTACAGGTGTTAGGGAGTACAGGTGCAAAGGGAGTACAGGTGTTAGGGAGTACAGGCGTTAGGGAGTACAGGTGTCAGGGAGTACAGGTGTCAGGGAGTACAGGTGTCAGGGAGTACAGGTGTTAGGGAGTACAGGTGTTAGGGAGTACAGGTGCAAAGGGAGTACAGGTGTTAGGGAGTACAGGTGTTAGGGAGTACAGGTGCAAAGGGAGTACAGTTGTTAGGGAGTACAGGCGTTAGGGAGTACAGGTGTTAGGGAGTACAGGTGCAAAGGGAGTACATGTGTTAGGGAGTACAGGCGTTAGGGAGTACAGGTGTCAGGGAGTACAGGTGTCAGGGAGTACAGGTGTCAGGGAGTACAGGTGCAAAGGGAGTACATATGTTAGGGAGTACAGGTGTTAGGGAGTACAGGTGTTAGGGAGTACAGGTGTTAGGGAGTACAGGTGCAAGGGAGAACAGGCGTTAGGGAGTACAGGTGTTAGGGAGTACAGGTGCTAGGGAGTACAGGCGTTAGGGAGTACAGGTGTCAGGGAGTACAGGTGTCAGGGAGTACAGGTGCAAAGGGAGTACAGGTGTTAGGGAGTACAGATGTTAGAGAGTACAGGTGTCAGGGAGTACAGGTGTTAGGGAGTACAGGTGTCAGGGAGTACAGGTGTTAGAGAGTACAGGTGTTAGGGAGTACAGGTGTTAGGGAGTACAGGTGTCAGGGAGTACAGGTGTTAGGGAGTACAGGTGTCAGGGAGTACAGGCGTTAGGGAGTACAGGTGTCAGGGAGTACAGGTGTTAGGGAGTACAGGTGTCAGGGAGTACAGGTGTTAGGGAGTACAGGTGTCAGGGAGTACAGGTGTTAGGGAGTACAGGTGTCAGGGAGTACAGGTGTCAGGGAGTACAGGTGTCAGGGAGTACAGGTGTTAGGGAGTACAGGTGTCAGGGAGTACAGGTGTCAGGGAGTACAGGTGTCAGAGAGTACAGGTGTCAGGGAGTACAGGTGTCAGGGAGTACAGGTGTCAGGGAGTACAGGTGTCAGGGAGTACAGGTGTCAGGGAGTACAGGTGTCAGGGAGTACAGGTGTCAGGGAGTACAGGTGTTAGGGAGTACAGGTGTCAGGGAGTTCAGGTGTCAGGGAGTACAGGTGTCAGGGAGTACAGGTGTCAGGGAGTACAGGTGTCAGGGAGTACAGGTGTTAGGGAGTACAGGTGTCAGGGAGTACAGGTGTCAGGGAGTACAGGTGTCAGAGAGTACAGGTGTCAGGGAGTACAGGTGTCAGGGAGTACAGGTGTCAGGGAGTACAGGTGTCAGGGAGTACAGGTGTCAGGGAGTACAGGTGTCAGAGAGTACAGGTGTCAGGGAGTACAGGTGTCAGGGAGTACAGGTGTCGGGGAGTACAGGTGTCAGGGAGTACAGGTGTCAGGGAGTACAGGTGTCAGGGAGTACAGGTGTCAGGGAGTACAGGTGTTAGGGAGTACAGGTGTCAGGGAGTTCAGGTGTCAGGGAGTACAGGTGTCAGGGAGTACAGGTGTCAGGGAGTACAGGCACAGCACACCTATGTCAGGCTCCAGTGTTTGGAGTTCAATTGAAATGAATTGTACCACCTAATTATATTCTGATTGATGGACAGGTATGCATTTTTTCACAGGGATGTGAGGCAGCGGTGCTGAAGTCAATGTAGCATTGGCCTTTGGGTGTTCCAGGCGTTGCAGGACATTATCCTCTTCTGCATCACTGCAGCGGCTGTTTTTAGAACTGTTTTCAGAGCTTCAGTTCTCTCACCATCAGCTTCTCAAAGCTCTTCATCGTGTTAGGGTTCTGGGCCTGTAATCATTACCTTCTTTCGGGACAGTGTCTCTGGTAGGACTGTGTCTCTGGTAGGTCTGTGTCTCTGGTCCTACTGTGTCTCTGGTAGGACAGTGCTTCTGGTAGGACAGTGCCTTTGGTAGGACTGTGTCTCTGGTAGGACAGTGCCTCTGGTAGGACTGTGTCTCTGGTAGGACAGTGCCTCTGGTAGGACTGTGTCTCTGGTAGGTCTGTGTCTCTGGTCCTACTGTGTCTCTGGTAGGACAGTGCTTCTGGTAGGACAGTGCCTTTGGTAGGACTGTGTCTCTGGTAGGACAGTGCTTCTGGTAGGACAGTGCCTTTGGTAGGACTGTGTCTCTGGTAGGACAGTGCCTTTGGTAGGACTGTGTCTCTGGTAGGACAGTGCTTCTGGTAGGACAGTGCCTTTGGTAGGACTGTGTCTCTGGTAGGACAGTGCCTCTGGTAGGACAGTGCCTCTGGTAGGACTGTGTCTCTGGTAGGACTGTGTCTCTGGTAGGACTGTGTCTCTGGTAGGACAGTGCCTCTGGTAGGACTGTGTCTCTGGTAGCACAGTGTCTCTGAACGGGCCCCTTCTGTCTCCAGGCGGGTGAACTCTGGACACTCTGTGGTCTGTGCCTTCAGTCTGCTGGGCTTCAGGCTGGTGTTCTCTGGAAGCTACAAGATCCTGAACCGGGACACGCTGCAGTGGAGCTCTCGCCTCCAGGAGAAGCTGGCCAGCCCCGGGGAGGTGAGCTTTGAACCTTTCACACAAATTACTTTTAGCTTTAGTCTAGATTCAGTCAAATAATACTGTGTCAGTCAAGCTTTCCAATATAAGTCAGTGTAATCTTTCATTTGTCCAGAAGTGATCCGCCATGTCAAAGGTTTTCATCTGGAGAAGTTTTAAAAATTGTGCAAGTGTCTTGGCCTCAAAGGTGGTTTTTATCACAGAACAGAATCAAAAGCCTTCTCAGCATCCAAACCAATTATCACGGCTTTGTTTTGTTCTTTTGGATATGATTCATTATGTGTGAGGATCGTCTTATGTCGTTTGTCATGAATCGTGTCTGATCTTTGTGGATCACGTTTGGGAGGATTTGTTCCATTCGTTTGGACATAATTGAGGTGAATAAACGATAGTCACATTCAGGATAGAGAATGGTCTGTGTGAGGCATAGTCGTTCCTTCCCTTCATTAGTCATCAGGGATATGGCTCTTTCACACAAGGAGGGTCTGAGTTTTCTTAAATACTCAGTTAAAGTTGCCAAATGGAAAAGAGTAAGTGTGTTTTTTAAAGCTCTAAAGCTTTAAAAGATGAGCTCAGAGGTGAACACATCACTCCCGGAGATTTACTGTTTTTTGTCTTTGCACTTTGAATATCAGTAGTTGTTACTTCAACACCTAATCTTTTTGTTTTACTCTTAAGTCATGTAAAGAGAGAACATCAAAAAAAAGAAGGAAAAATTAGACTAAATAGACCCGTTACTGAGCAAATAATATTAATAATCCAAGATTCTGATGAGTTGGCATGAATATTCCACGTGTGTGCCTTAGGGGTTAAAGCACATTCTGAAATGATGTGTTTTGCTTTATTGGGGGGGGTCTGGGTGGGTCAGTATCTGGTGTAACCACCAAAATGTCTGCCAATGTTGTATATTGACAGGAACTGGAAGACAGTGTCATAGAAGTGTTTTCCAGAGCTTCACAAACATGCTCCAGCGGCTCGTGTCTGGTAAATGCTGCTGCGCAAGAACTGTGTACAGTTCAGACCTTTGCAACGTGGGGCCCGATCCCGCTGCAGCATGAGGTGATGGCGATGGATGAACCGCACAACATGTCACATATTGAGCATGTTTGAGATTTTTAAAGTTTGTATTTAACGTTTATTTAACAAGGAGCGTCCCATTAGAATAGATTATAAACCTCTTTTACAAGAGCGCCCAGGCCAAGAGCAGCAGTTACAGTTACAAATAACTGAAGACAAATATTTGCACATATTTGCCGTCTCCAATGATTTCAACTTGGTTTTAGAGACATTTACGTACAGGAACAATTTCCAATATTTCTGCAACATGTTCCCAGCAAAAGGAGCTGAACAAAGGCTCCGGTAAACGGCAGCGTGTCCAAGTTCCTGCCAATATCAAGCCATTTTCAGGTCACCAAAATGGGGTGTGATGGTGTAGCTGCAATACTAACATTAGCTTGACAGGATTTTGGCCCTGTCCAGGGTGTACCCCGCCTAAAGCCCAAAGTCACTGTGATAGGCCGTAGTCACCCGCAGTAGAAAATGAATGAATGAGCTTGACAGGATTGTTTTTCACTGAGGTACAATCTGAAGTTTAGAAGTCCATGTTCGGATCGGTCGTCTCCTGCTCCTTGTTTTTGCTGTTTTGTGGGTGAAATGGTGATTTTTAAGGCAAAGAAGACAGAGAGACAAAGTGAACTTGACTGCTCCTGTGTCATTCAGGTTGTACTTGGATTTATATCTATATTTTCTTTTTACACAGAAGTATAGTTTACAAAATATTGCGCCACTTTCTGGACCTTCTCTAATGTAACTGGACAACACGAGACTTACTTTGGACGTAAAATGAGCTTGTGCTCAGTTTTAAGCCTCTGAGGTTATAAAGCTTACATAAAAGTGCTGGTCCCCACTGGCCTCATCTTATGAGTCACTAAAACAAACCCGACATGTGATGTTCAGTGTGGGCTGCACAACGCCTCCGACAGTGGACTGCGTTTTGTCAAAGAAAACTTCCTGACCGAAGAGAGCGTGCGCCCGGTGGACAGGAGGCTGACCTTAGTGTCCCAGAACACTTACAACCACATCCGTGTGCAGAGGGTGCGGGTGGCCAGCGGGAGGCGCTACACCACACTCTTTCTGCTGACAGGTATGTGAGGAGTATGTAATGTGAACAAATACAGTCTGTGTATAATCCTATTATAAAGTATCACTCATATAATAATAATTATCCCTTTGACTAATTTGTTCCTGGTCTGTCAGTGTCAGGGTTCATCCACAAGGTGGTGCTGCTGGAGAGTGGACCTCATGTTATTGAAGAGATCCAAGTCTTCCAAACGCCTCAGACCATCACCAACATGAAGCTCTCCAAGGTTCTCTCTTGTCCTGCTTTATGTCCTGCTTTATATCCACAATAATACACTCATTCTTAAAGTGCTTTGATTCACAACAGGGTTAAAAAATAACAAAAACACACATTTGAACTTTCTATTAAACATGTTGCTAATGAACTTTGAGAGCAATTTTGCCATATCTTTCCTGCAGGATGACACTAGAGTGTTGGTCTGCACAGTTTGTGTATTATTCAAATAACATATGTGCAGCCTCTAAACACCTCGGGCTTCACAGAATGACACAAATACGAAGATTGTCAACGTAAAACCAAGACTGGCGTAAAGACTGTGTCATATAAAATATCTTTAGAAACATTCCCATTTTTCAAAACTTGTCATAATTTAAGCCTTTTATTGAGCAGTCTCGTTCCTGCAGCAGCAGCAGCAGCCGCCTCCGCGCTGGGGCCTCAAGGGCTGGAGCCTCCGCGCTGGAGCCTCCGCGCTGGAGCCTCCAGGCTGGAGCCTCCGCGCTGGGGCCTCCAGGCTGGAGCCTCCGCGCTGGAGCCTCCGCGCTGGAGCCTCCAGGCTGGAGCCTCCGCGCTGGGGCCTCCAGGCTGGGGCCTCCGCGCTGGGGCCTCCAGGCTGGAGCCTCCGCGCTGGAGCCTCCGCGCTGGAGCCTCCAGGCTGGAGCCTCCGCGCTGGGGCCTCCAGGCTGGAGCCTCCGCGCTGGAGCCTCCGCGCTGGAGCCTCCAGGCTGGAGCCTCCGCGCTGGGGCCTCCAGGCTGGGGCCTCCGCGCTGGGGCCTCCAGGCTGGAGCCTCCGCGCTGGAGCCTCCGCGCTGGAGCCTCCAGGCTGGAGCCTCCGCGCTGGAGCCTCCGCGCTGGAGCCTCCAGGCTGGAGCCTCCGCGCTGGGGCCTCCAGGCTGGGGCCTCCGCGCTGGGGCCTCCAGGCTGGAGCCTCCGCGCTGGGGCCTCCAGGCTGGAGCCTCCGCGCTGGGGCCTCCAGGCTGGGGCCTCCGCGCTGGGGCCTCCAGGCTGGAGCCTCCGCGCTGGGGCCTCCAGGCTGGAGCCTCCGCGCTGGGGCCTCCAGGCTGGAGCCTCCGCGCTGGGGCCTCCAGGCTGGAGCCTGGTGCAGGGTGGCCGTGTTTGCTTTACCGGAGCCCGGGGGACAAAAGGCTGAGCCAGGGACCACACTTCTGTCTGGGCCGCGGTCAGCTCTGACCAGGACATAGGAAGAGAGATTTGATTGAGAGCGAAGGCAGTTGAAGTGTGACATCAGAAGTGTTCGTTGTGTTGTCCACAAGTCTGACAGTGACCGGCCCAGAATGCACCAGTTCTAGTCCAGATGGCCAGTCCATTCCGGTTTTTCAGGACAATTGGGACAAAATTCAGGATTCCGAACTCATGCCTTGCACAGTGGCAGAGCAGTTAGATCTCTTGCCCCCCAATAAAGAGATCATGGGTTTGATTCCCGGGCCAGACCGACACCACCTGATCTCTCTGGGTGGAGTCTGCATGTCCTCCTTGGTGTGTCCAGCTTCCTCCTTCTGTCCAAAGACATGCGTTAGGTCAATTGGCAATTGTAAATAGGCCCTAGTGAATACTTGTCTGTGTCTCTTTGTTAATCCTGCGACGAGCCGGCCCCTCTCCAGGGTGTGCCCTGCCTAAGGCCCAAAGTTACTGAGATAGGCTCGGGCCCCTTACTGGGAAAAAGTGGTAGAAAATGAATGAATAGTTGATCAGCAGTTTTGGGGTAGCATTATGAGTAATCAGGATACTTTTGATGAGTAACTTAAGGCACAGTGTGAAGACCTGCAGCTGTTCACTGTGTGCAGTGTGAAGACCTGCAGGTGTTCACTGTGTGCAGTGTGCAGACCTGCAGCTGTTCACTGTGTGCAGTGTGAAGACCTGCAGCTGTTCACTGTGTGCAGTGGGAAGACCTGCAGGTGTTCACTGTGTGCAGTGTGCAGACCTGCAGCTGATCACTGTGTGCAGTGTGAAGACCTGCAGCTGTTCACTGTGTGCAGTGTGAAGACCTGCAGGTGTTCACTGTGTGCAGTGTGCAGACCTGCAGGTGTTCACTGTGTGCAGTGTGAAGACCTGCAGCTGTTCACTGTGTGCAGTGTGAAGACCTGCAGGTGTTCACTGTGTGCAGTGTGCAGACCTGCAGCTGTTCACTGTGTGCAGTGTGAAGACCTGCAGCTGTTCACTGTGTGCAGTGTGAAGACCTGCAGGTGTTCACTGTGTGCAGTGTGCAGACCTGCAGGTGTTCACTGTGTGCAGTGTGAAGACCTGCAGCTGTTCACTGTGTGCAGTGTGAAGACCTGCAGGTGTTCACTGTGTGCAGTGTGCAGACCTGCAGCTGTTCACTGTGTGCAGTGTGAAGACCTGCAGCTGTTCACTGTGTGCAGTGTGAAGACCTGCAGGTGTTCACTGTGTGCAGTGTGCAGACCTGCAGCTGTTCACTGTGTGCAGTGTGAAGACCTGCAGCTGTTCACTATGTGCAGTGTGAAGACCTGCAGGTGTTCACTGTGTGCAGTGTGCAGACCTGCAGCTGTTCACTGTGTGCAGTGTGAAGACCTGCAGCTGTTCACTTTGTGCAGTATGAAGACCTGCAGCTGTTCCAAATGAGTGTTTATTAAAGTGTATTTACACACGTGTTCAGAGTAAAACTGTGTGTTTATGGTCCAGTTTGTTATGGGCAAAATGGGTCATAAATGACTTATGGAAGAGGATGAGTTCTGTTGATGAAGTAGCAGTAAATGAAAGTCACTTTTACAACTACACAAACGTCAGTAGGACTGAGAATACTTCAAATACACGTCTGACAGAGCTGAGCTGAAGTGAGGGCCTCTCCCACAGGGCGTCATATTTATCGGGACATCTGAAGGAGTTCTGAGACTCCCATTGGCCAACTGCTCCTTCTACCGGACATGTCCCCAGTGCGTCCTGAGCCGGGACCCGTTCTGTGGTTGGGACAGTGGCAGACGCATGTGTGTGAGGGTGGGACGCTCTGTCCCCAGTGCTCTGTAAGTAACACACACAATATATATACACACACACACACGCACACACACACACACACACACACACACGCACACACACACACACAAACACACACACACACATACACAGACACACACACACACCTCTAACTCTGTGTGTTTAGGGTGCAGGACGTGGAGCGAGGACAGGTGGACGAGAACTGTGTGGTCTCTCGTCCCCACAGGGCCCAGTCTGGAGGACACAGAGCCACAGGTCAATATTGTACAATACGACTCGGCTCCATAAGACTTGACTTGTTTGTTTTAAAGTAGAAAAAGAGGTAAATCTTTGCTGTAGTGACCTGTGTGTGAACAAATACCACACGAGTTCAGAGCCAAAGAGGGGAAAGTACACAAGTATTTACTGTGAGTAATGATAAGTATAGGACAGTTTACAACCGTATATCCCGTCATTAGATGTAAGTTAAGGTGTTAAATGATTTATAAAACACATGTTTTAAAGGGTCTTGTCACTTCAGTCATTTCGTGTTTTAGAACATACTTGGAACAGGCCTCCTGCCTCGGTTTTTAAAAAGTACTTCTCCAGAGTACCTGAAGATAAGTACATTCATGTGGAGTAAGTGTAAAAGTATAAAAGTGTAAAAGTGTAAAAGTGTGAAAGTGTAAAAGTGTAAAGTGTCAAAGTGTGAAAGTGTCAAAGTGTAAAAGTGTGAAAGTGTAAAAGTGTCAAAGTGTCAAAGTGTAAAGTGTGAAAGTGTGAAAGTGTAAAAGTGTGAAAGTGTAAAAGTGTGAAAGTGTGAAAGTGTGAAAGTGTGAAAGTGTAAAGTGTGAAAGTGTAAAAGTGTCAAAGTGTAAAGTGTGAAAGTGTGAAAGTGTAAAAGTGTAAAAGTGTAAAGTGTAAAGTGTGAAAGTGTGAAAGTGTAAAGTGTGAAAGTGTGAAAGTGTGAAAGTGTAAAGTGTGAAAGTGTAAAGTGTGAAAGTGTGAAAGTGTAAAGTGTGAAAGTGTAAAAGTGTGAAAGTGTAAAATGTGAAAGCGTAAAGTGTGAAAGTGTGAAAGTGTAAAAGTGTAAAAGTGTAAAGTGTGAAAGTGTGAAAGTGTAAAAGTGTAAAGTGTGAAAATGTGAAAGTGTAAAGTGTGAAAGTGTGAAAGTGTGAAAGTGTGAAAGTGTAAAAGTGTAAAAGTGTCAAAGTGTAAAAGTGTGAAAGTGTAAAAGTGTAAAGTGTGAAAGTGTGAAAGTGTAAAAGTGTCAAAGTGTAAAGTGTGAAAGTGTAAAAGTGTCAAAGTGTAAAGTGTGAAAGTGTAAAAGTGTAAAGTGCGAAAGTGTAAAGTATGAAAGTCTGAAAGTGTAAAAGTGTGAAAGTGTAAAAGTCTAAAAGTGTGAAAGTGTGAAAGTGTGAAAGTGTGAAAGTGTGAAAGTGTGAAAGTGTAAAAGTGTAAAGTGTAAAGTGTGAAAGTGTGAAAGTGTAAAGTGTGAAAGTGTGAAAGTGTAAAAGTGTCAAAGTATCAAAGTGTAAAGTGTGAAAGTGTAAAGTGTCAAAGTGTAAAGTGTGAAAGTGTAAAAGTGTAAAGTGTAAAGTGCGAAAGTGTAAAGTATGAAAGTATGAAAGTGTAAAAGTGTGAAAGTGTAAAAGTGTAAAAGTGTGAAAGTGTAAAAGTGTAAAAGTGTAAAAGTGTGAAAGTGTAAAGTGTAAAGTGTGAAAGTGTGAAAGTTTGAAAGTGTGAAAGTTTGAAAGTGTGAAAGTGTAAAAGTGTAAAAGTGTGAAAGTGTGAAAGTGTAAAGTGTGAAAGTGCAAAGTGTGAAAGTGTGAAAGTGTGAAAGTGTAAAGTGTGAAAGTGTGAAAGTGTAAAAGTGTAAAGTGTGAAAGTATGAAAGTGTGAAAGTGTAAAAGTGTCAAAGTGTCAAAGTGTAATGTGTAAAGTGTGAAAGTGTGAAAGTGTAAAAGTGTGAAAGTGTGAAAGTGTAAAAGTGTAAAGTGTAAAGTGTGAACGTGTAAAGTGTGAAAGTGTGAAAGTGTGAAAGTGTAAAGTGTGAAAGTGTGAGTGTAAAAGTGTAAAGTGTGAAAGTGTGAAAGTGTGAAAGTGTAAAGTGTGAAAGTGTAAAAGTGTCAAAGTGTCAAAGTGTCAAAGTGTCAAAGTGTAAAAGTGTAAAGTGTGAAAGTGTAAAGTGTAAAGTGTGAAGGTGTGAAGGTGTGAAAGTGTAAAAGTGTGAAAGTGTAAAGTTTGAAAGTGTAAAGTTTGAAAGTGTAAAAGTGTAAAAGTGTAAAGTGTGAAAGTGTGAAAGTGTAAAGTGTGAAAGTGTGATAGTGTAAAAGTGTAAAAGTGTAAAAGTGTAAAGTGTGAAAGTGTGAAAGTGTAAAAGTGTCAAAGTGTCAAAGTGTCAAAGTGTAAAAGTGTAAAAGTGTAAAGTGTGAAAGTGTAAAAGTGTAAAAGTGTGAAAGTGTAAAAGTGTAAAAGTGTAAAGTGTGAAAGTGTGAAAGTGTGAAAGTGTAAAAGTGTAAAAGTGTAAAGTGTGAAAGTGTAAAAGTGTAAAGTGTGAAAGTGTGAAAGTGTAAAAGTGTAAAGTGTGAAAGTGTGAAAGTGTAAAGTGTGAAAGTGTAAAGTGTGAAAGTGTAAAAGTGTAAAGTGTGAAAGTGTAAAGTGTGAAAGTGTGAAAGTGTAAAAGTGTAAAAGTGTCAAAGTGTAAAGTGTGAAAGTGTGAAAGTGTAAAAGTGTGAAAGTGTGAAAGTGTGAAAGTGTAAAAGTGTAAAGTGTGAAAGTGTGAAAGTGTGAAAGTGTAAAAGTGTGAAAGTGTAAAAGTGTAAAGTGTGAAAGTGTAAAGTATGAAAGTGTGAAAGTGTAAAAGTGTAAAGTGTAAAGTGTAAAGTGTAAAGTGTGAAAGTGTAAAAGTGTGAAAGTGTGAAAGTGTAAAAGTGTAAAGTGTAAAGTGTGAAAGTGTAAAGTATGAAAGTGTGAAAGTGTAAAAGTGTAAAGTGTGAAAGTGTAAAGTTTGAAAGTGTGAAAGTGTGAAAGTGTGAAAGTGTAAAGTGTGAAAGTGTGAAAGTGTAAAAGTGTCAAAGTGTAAAGTGTGAAAGTGTAAAAGTGTCAAAGTATCAAAGTGTAAAAGTGTGAAAGTGTAAAAGTGTAAAGTGTGAAAGTGTAAAAGTGTGAAAGTGTGAAAGTGTGAAAGTGTAAAAGTGTCAAAGTGTAAAGTGTAAAGTGTGAAAGTGTAAAAGTGTCAAAGTGTCAAAGTGTGAAAGTGTAAAAGTGTAAAAGTGTAAAGTGTGAAAGTGTAAAAGTGTGAAAGTGTAAAAGTGTCAAAGTGTGAAAGTGTAAAAGTGTCAAAGTGTAAAAGTGTGAAAGTGTAAAAGTGTAAAGTGTGAAAGTGTAAAAGTGTGAAAGTGTGAAAGTGTAAAAGTGTCAAAGTGTGAAAGGCTCTCACACAGTGTCCAGGCCTCAGAGTTAAAGGACAGTGTTGGTGTGTTTGGTTGCAGCCCCGTGTCCTCCTGCTGAGCTGGTGTCAGTCTCTCTGAACGAGGTGGTGCGTCTCCACTGCCCCGCCCCCTCGCTCCTGTCCCTGCAGCAGTGGGAACGTCCCAACAGCCGACTGTCCAAGCAGCTGTACCTTCAGCTGGAGGACGGCAGCCTGAGCTTCGTGGCGACCCCGGCCACGCTGGGACTCTACCTGTGCGTGTCTGTGGAGAACGGCTTCCAGCAGACGATGGCCGTGTACCAGGTCCGACAGAACAGCGGCCCCCCGTCCTCCCCTGGCTCCGCCCCCGCGGCCCCCCTCACCGAGCACCGCTCACCCACCCGTGCACCTCCGGCCAGCACCACCCCGCCCAAACTCACCGCGCTCTACACTGAGCTGTCAGTGGTGCATAGAGACAGGGGCTTTGGGGAGGTCCCTGGGGGCCCCTGCTATCTGAAGGAGCTTCTCATTGTGAGTGTGCTGCTGGTGCTGTGCTTCAGTCTGCTGCTGACTCTGCTCATGTACACCGTCCTGCACTGCCACAACAGGACAGCCCCACAGCCCCTCGCCCCGCCCCGACAGAGAGGGGGCGAGACGGAGCCACCCCCCAAAGGTCAGCACAGTACCAGCAGCTCCAATGGACACCTGCCCAACGTCCCACTGTGACACAAGCGGACACAAAAGGACACCTGCCCAACGTCCCACTGTGACACAAGCGGACACAAAAGGACACCTGCCCAACGTCCCACTGTGACACAAGCGGACACAAAAGGACACCTGCCCAACGACACCTGCCGAACGTCCCACTGTGACACAAGTGGACACAAAAGGACACCTTCCCAACGTCCCACTGTGACACAAGTGGACACAAAAGGACACCTGCCCAACGTCCCACTGTGACACAAGCGGACACAAAAGGACACCTGCCCAACGACACCTGCCCAACGTCCCACTGTGACACAAGTGGACACAAAAGGACACCTGCCCAACGTCCCACTGTGACACAAGTGGACACAAAAGGACACCTGCCCAACGTCCCACTGTGACACAAGTGGACACAAAAGGACATGCCATGTTCCGTCAGTTTGGTCCAGAAATAAGTCTGGTCACTGTTTATTAAAGGAAATAAAACTCTCACTAACGGGACAGTTGAGGAAAGTATTCACTTGCTCAAAGGCACAACATGACTTCTCTGCTTGTTTGTTTACATGAACATTATATTTCTTTTCCTGGACTGTTGCACATGGCAGCTCCGTGGAGACAAGGTGAAGTTACCAAGCCAAGTGACATGTCAGATCTGTGGAGAGATGACCCCCCTCAGTGTTAGAACACATGTTTTTCAAGGTAATAGAATAATAGTAATGAAGTAATGGTAATAAAGGTAATGAGACACATTTATAATGCAAGATACACACGTTACATCACAAGACAAAGACAAAAGTGGCAAAGGCTGGATTTCACTTTTGATATAAAGCTTTACATTTACAAGATGGAATTTGTCTTGTTTAAATGGGATTTTAAATATATGTACTAAGTGTTGGAAACATTAGATACAGATTACAACATTGACATAAATGGTGATGAGCAATCAAAGGTTATTATTGAGACTTTGGGTAAAATGTCAAATGTGGGCGGGACTATCCTGTATCTGGCTTTTTAGAAAACAATGGAAAAAAAAAAACTTTTATACTTGTAACGTCTTTCACACAGATTCTCACATCTGACCTGTGTGGTCTCACTGGACCAATATATAGATATAATATATAGATATAATATATAGATATAATATATAGATATAATATATAGATGTAATATATAGATGTAATATATAGATATAATATATAGATGTAATATATAGATGTAATATATAGATATAATATATAGATATAATATATAGATGTAATATATAGATATAATATATAGATATAATATATAGATATAATATATAGATGTAATATATAGATGTAATATATAGATATAATATATAGTTGTAATATATAGATATAATATATAGATATAATATATAGATATAATATATAGATATAATATATAGATATAATATAGTGACTGTGGGAGGCGGGGCCATCAGAGTCGGGCTCTTCAGAGGTTTGTTCTAAGGGGGCGGGGCCTTTAGCAGCTTTAGGCCTGAAGAAGATGAAAATGGTTCTGTCGAGGGACCAATTCAAATTTCATTGGAAAATCGCAAAAAAACAAATCAAACAAGATTGAATTGGCCAGTGATTTGTAGAAAATGTTTGACAGCTCAATCGACCAACATACTGCAAAACACAGTGAGGAAGAAATACATCTTTTGGACTCTCAGTTGACCTGCCATGACCTAAGGTGCTGAAATAACTGATATTCAAAGTGCAATTAAAAGAGAAAAATACATGACACGTGATATAAAACTCTAGAAACTCACTTTCCTGCTCTTGTCACCTCTTAACTGGGCCTTAAACAAATACAAGCTGGAAACACGTTAAAGTCACGTCAAAAGAACAATGACGCCGGAAAACATGAAATAAATCAAACAAAAGGCACATTTACGTTACATTTGTAACGGCTGAAATCACAAAAACAGTTTCCTTAAAGAGCGACGATGAAAACAGATCAAACAATGATTAAACATCATGTGAATAAAGGAAATAAAGTCCTCTGGATTTAGACCTGGCAATAAAAACTACAAGGAACATTAAAGCCCAAAAATAACACACTTTACACACTTTACAGACTTTACACACTTTACAGACTTTACAGACTTTACAGACTTTACACACTTTACAGACTTTACACACTTTACAGACTTTACAGACTTTACAGACTTTACACACTTTACACACCTCACACACTTTACACACTTTACAGACTT
>NW_027315790.1:4087567-4145067 GCF_026437365.1 Eucyclogobius newberryi
CTTATTCTCAACCTTTGCTCCTAAAACTTAAGCCTCACCAAGTCTAGCACGCTCTTTTAACTTATTATTATTATTTATTATATTTTTATTCCCTGTATCATTTGCTCTGCTTTTGTTTGTTTGTTTGTTTGTTTGTTTGTTTGTTTGTTTGTTTGTTACCCCCTTTCTTGGTGTAATAAGTGTTGTTGAGTTTGTGTATGTTTTATGTTCTGATGAAAAATAAAATAGTAAAAAAAGAAATCGCAAATAATAATATGAGCTCATTGATTATTGAGGAATACATTTTCAAAATCAAGATTTAATTTTCAATTTGAATAAAGTGTTCAAAAAACTTCCTACTGATGATAATAGAGGACCTTTAGAGGCGAGGACCTTTAGGTGGTAAGAGAGGACCTTTAGGTGGTAAGAGAGGACCTAAGAGAGGACCTTTAGGTGGTAAGCGAGGACCTTTAGGTGGTAAGAGAGGACCTTTAGAGGCGAGGACCTTTAGGTGGTAAGAGAGGACCTTTAGGTGGTAAGAGAGGACCTAAGAGAGGACCTTTAGGTGGTAAGAGAGGACCTAAGAGAGGACCTTTAGGTGGTAAGCGAGGACCTTTAGGTGGTAAGAGAGGACCTTTAGAGGCGAGGACCTTTAGGTGGTAAGAGAGGACCTTTAGGTGGTAAGAGAGGACCTAAGAGAGGACCTTTAGGTGGTAAGAGAGGACCTAAGAGAGGACCTTTAGGTGGTAAGAGAGGACCTTTAGGTGGTAAGAGAGGACCTAAGAGAGGACCTTTAGGTGGTAAGAGAGGACCTTTAGGTGGTAAGAGAGGACCTTTAGGTGGTAAGAGAGGACCTAAGAGAGGACCTTTAGGTGGTAAGAGAGGACCTAAGAGAGGACCTTTAGGTGGTAAGAGAGGACCTTTAGGTGGTAAGAGAGGACCTAAGAGAGGACCTTTAGGTGGTAAGAGAGGACCTTTAGGTGGTAAGAGAGGACCTTTAGGTGGTAAGAGAGGACCTAAGAGAGGACCTTTAGGTGGTAAGAGAGGACCTAAGAGAGGACCTTTAGGTGGTAGGCGAGGACCTTTAGGTGGTAAGAGAGGACCTTTAGGTGGTAAGAGAGGACCTAAGAGAGGACCTTTAGGTGGTAAGAGAGGACCTAAGAGAGGACCTTTAGGTGGTAAGAGAGGACCTAAGAGAGGACCTTTAGGTGGTCGATGTAGTCGCTCATTCGTCCAGGAGAGTTCCATCGTGGTAGAAAAGGATGTAATTGTGTCCAGGACGATTGAATCCTTTTCTACAGTAGAATTTATTCCCCTCATGTTACATTGTTGCTCTTGAGTCTAATTTCGTATTTAAAAACTATGGTGGCAATTGTGTGTTCCTAATTAATGAGGAATACATTTCCTCATTAATTAGGAATTAATGAGGAAATATATGAATAAATTAGGAAATAATGTATTAATTAATGAGGAAATGTATTCCTCTTTAATGAGGAACACATTTAGATCTGGTGCCGAATATTGTCTTTGGTGGTAATTAGTGTCAAAGGTTTGAGGAGTTGACCGGAGCACCCCGGTTACCCCCCACCAGCACCCCGGTTACCCCCCACCAGCACCGCGCGTGTCCCGTCACCAGCACCGTGTCCCCCCACCAGCACCGTGTCCCCCCACCAGCACCGTGTCCCCCCACCAGCACCGCGCGTGTCCCGTCACCAGCACCGTGTCCCCCCACCAGCACCGTGTCCCCCCACCAGCACCGTGTCCCGTCACCAGCACCGTGTCCCCCCACCAGCACCGTGTCCCCCCACCAGCACCGTGTCCCCCCACCAGCACCGTGTCCCCCCACCAGCACCGTGTCCCCCCACCAGCACCGCGCGTGTCCCGTCCGCAGTGGGCTAAGCCCCGCCTCCCTCTCGGTAAGTTTACAGAAGTCCTGAGACAGCAGCCGCAGCCGCAGCCGCTGCAGCGCCATGAGCATCTGAACACGCCCTGACGCAGCATCACATCACGGGATTCAGCTGAGGACACGCGACTGGAACTGCTCGGTCCAGGTAAGACACAGACACAGACACAGACATAGGACATAGGACACAGGACATGAGACAGAGGACATGCCGCAGGATGCGCACTGCAGCAGCTTCATGAAAATGGATGCTGCGGTGGCCGCGGTGCAGCAGAAAGAACCTGTAGTTTGATGCGGATGTTCATGGGACAGACGATGTGCCATGTCCTCTGCGGCCATGTCCTCCATGTCCTCTGCGGGACACCATGTCCTCCATGTCCTCTGCGGCTGCACCGAGTCATGGCAGGACGGGCAGCTCGAGGACTGACGTCAGAGGCAGACCGCGGTGAAGTTAGACAGATTTGAGATATTCGTGATATTTGACCCATGAGCGCATAGAAGAGTCTGGAGTCATTACGGTTCAACTGACAAATGACTTTACATGAGAAAACGGAAAAAATATGATCATAGAAATCAATCCGTCTTCTTCCCCTTATCCGGGGCTGGGCGGGGGGGGGGGACAACCGAGAGACATAGTCCCTCCAGCGTGTTCTGGGTCTACCCCGGGGCCTCTTCCCAGTGGGACATCCTGGAGCCCCCTCAGCTGGTTCCTTTTCACGTGGAGGAGCAGTGGCTCTGCTCCGAGCTCCTCCTGTTTATATTAACATATTAATAAATAAGTTAATACATAAATGTAGACAGGCCCAGGTGTACGGGGTGCAAAAGGGTGCATTGTACCCCCTCATTGGAAATGTTTGCACCTTCGGTTTTGGCCCATATAAATTAACATTAAATTAAGGTGTTTTTATTTTCTCAATCTACATATTTATTGTGTTGCGATATATTGGACAAATAACAAAAATCAACTCTTATTTTAAAACATGTGCTGACACTGGGTCAAATAGCACTTTATCTGTCGTTGTGTCTGTCACACGTGGCTCACTCCAGGTGAGAGCGCTAACACCACTACAGCCTCCAGGGGGCGTTTACCTCCACAACCAGCCGCCACAAGCCTCTCGTCCTGGAGCCAGTTCTTCCGGTAAGTTTCCAAGACCCGGGTACAGTCTGGGGCCCCCGTTGTTGCCCGGGGATCACGCAGCCACCAAGAGTCGGGACTCACAGCCGCCGCTGGTGCCTTGTCTTCTAAATCCACACCAGGATGAAGCGTTCGGGCCGATTCTACAGCAGTGTTGAAACGTTGAATACCAAACTCACGGAGCCACGCCCGCCACGCCCGCCACCTCCACCACCACCTCCACCACCTGCACCCCCGCCACCTCCACCACCTCCTCCACCTCCACCACCTCCACCATCGCCACCTCCGCAACCTCCACCACCTCCTCCACCTCCACCACCTCCACCACCTCCACCACCTCCTCCACCTCCACCACCTCCACCACCACCACCTCCTCCACCTCCCCCTGCTGGACCCCCTGCTGGACCCCTGCTGGACCCTCTGCTGGACCCCCTGCTGGACCCCTGCTGGACCCCCTGCTGGACCCTCTGCTGGACCCCTGCTGGACCCCCTGCTGGACCCTCTGCTGGACCCCTGCTGGACCCCTGCTGGACCCCCTGCAGTTCGCCTACAGAGTCAACAAGGCTGTGCTCTCCACTTCACCTGCAGCACCTGGACTCCCCGGGAACCTACGCCAGGATCCTGTTTGTGGACTCCAGCTCTTCACCTCCTGCTCTGCTCCAGGACAAGCTCTCCCAGCTCAACGTCCCTGAATAGTTCTTTCTAAACGGTCGGCACTAGATCATAAGCTCATAACTCACGGAAGTGACGAATTTGGTGCAGTTATGTGCTTGATGGTCTCAGGCCCTTTGCACAGCCTACACCTTGGGTCTTGTCTGGTGTGGTAGATCTGGGCCTCTATTGATCTGGTGTTCAGGTCCTGCTCCTGTCCTGCTCCTGTCCTGCTCCTGTCCTGCCATGATCAGGGCCTCTGTCCTTCAGACCGGCTCTTTCTAACCATTGATAGGATTTCGTGATATCAGCCACTTCAGTTATATTCCGGTGGTACATCCCATATAGGGGCGTGTCCTCCCATGTAGGGGCGTGTCCTCTCATGTAGAGGCGTGTCCTCTCATGTAGGGGCGTGTCCTCCCATGTAGAGGCGTGTCCTCTCATGTAGGGGCGTGTCCTCTCATATAGGGGCGTGTCCTCTCATGTAGGGGCGTGTCCTCTCATGTAAGGGCGTTTCCTCTCATGTAGGGGCGTGTCCTCTCATGTAGAGGCGTGTCCTCATGTAGGGGCGTGTCCTCTCATGTAGAGGCGTGTCCTCTCATGTAGGGGCGTGTCCTCCCATGTAGAGGCGTGTCCTCTCATGTAGGGGCGTGTCCTCTCATGTAGAGGCGTGTCCTCTCATGTAGGGGCGTGTCCTCCCATGTAGAGGCGTGTCCTCTCATGTAGGGGCGTGTCCTCTCATGTAGGGGCGTGTCCTCTCATGTAGGAGCGTGTCCTCTCATGTAGGGGCGTGTCCTCTCATGTAGGGGCGTGTCCTCTCATGTAGGGGCTGATACAACACACGTGCGTTTGTTTATTAGCACGACGCATCATCTCTCGTCTCCGTAGATTTCCGTCTCTTCTGAGCTCGAACTGTCTTTCTCCCTCTTCATTTTGTCCCGTCACTAAGGGAACTATATTATGATAGATCAATGCGCTTAGGCACAGGGAAACGAGGCTCTGCAGGTGAACAAGGCTCTGCAGGTGAACCAGGCTCTGCAGGAGGCTCTGCAGGTGAACGAGGCTCTGCAGGTGAACCAGGCTCTGCAGGTGAACGAGGCTCTGCAGGTGAACGAGGCTCTGCAGGTGAACCAGGCTCTGCAGGAGGCTCTGCAGGTGAACCAGGCTCTGCAGGTGAACGAGGCTCTGCAGGTGAACGAGGCTCTGCAGGTGAACGAGGCTCTGCAGGTGAACCAGGCTCTGCAGGTGAACGAGGCTCTGCAGGTGAACCAGGCTCTGCAGGTGAACCAGGCTCTGCAGGTGAACGAGGCTCTGCAGGTGAACCAGGCTCTGCAGGTGAACCAGGCTCTGCAGGTGAACGAGGCTCTGCAGGTGAACCAGGCTCTGCAGGTGAACCAGGCTCTGCAGGTGAACCAGGCTCTGCAGGTGAACCAGGCTCTGCAGGTGAACCAGGCTCTGCAGGTGTGCAGAAGGTGCGTTCTATGATTGACACGTGGCAGGACTAATCGGCCACGAGGAAATGAGACTCAGCTTTACGCCTTTAATGATTATTCATGACTATTGAGACTGTGACTAAACAACAGTGAAATGTTCTTAATTTTCTTTCATTCCTGTGTCTAACATGTGACTTCAAGTTTGTCACCGGTTTTATCAAATTGAACTTTCTGAAAGACAAAATATGGTCCTACAGGGAAGATGGTAAACAACATCTAAATATACAAGAAACCAACACACTCTGATCCATCCTTCTCTGGAGCGACACACTAACTCTCTGTAAGACATTTATGAGACAGAACAAACCGGTCTGAAGACAGCGCTCTGGACAGGACTGCACGTGAGGAGTCCAAACTATAACAAGACAAAAAGTCCTGTTCTGCCTTTTATTCTGCTCATACAATATGTTAGATCACATGTTAAACCATCATTTAAGTTCAAATATGTTTTATAAATAATTCTCACTCATATCCTGTCTCTCTTTGTCTCTCTTTGTCTCTCCCTGTCTCAGAGTGCAAGATGTCTCAGGAGGACAAAGAGGCCGCGCCCGTCTTGGGCCCGTCCCTCTCACCGGGACAGCTGGAGTCCCACCTGAAGATGGAGCCCAAAACTCTGGGGGTGAGATACGCTTTTCAAACTGATCTGATACTTTGATGAAGTTTGGAAGTGTTTAATGTAATTTGACTCAAATGTAGTAGAAGTAAACGTAGATTTAGGAATCTAATTATTGCATTATGTTTTGCTGCTTAACTCTTAAAGTGCAGCGCGGCCAATGACAGAAACACTTCTAGAATTTGTCTGTTTTTTTCATTATAATTTAAGCCTTTTTTTTTTTACAAATACAAAACAGTAACAATAATACGACAACAAAAGATACACTTCAGAGCTGGTGATTCAGTCCCTTTTGTCATGTGTTGTGTGCATTAAAAGAAGGAGGACATTTTACCAGTGGGACTGCCACCTCGGGACAGAGCTGCTGTCCTAAGGAACCCCCTCTGGTGTGTTTTGGGGTACATTTACTGCACTGTGGTGAAATGATGGAGTTGTTTGTATTTTCAGAACAGTTGTGACAATGAGAGTGATTGTAATGATACAGCAAACGTGATATTAATCACCATTTTCTTCCTCTTATCCGGGGCCGGGTCGTGGGGGCAGCAATCTAAGCAGGGACTCCCAAACTTCCTTCTCCCCAGACACTTCTTCCAACTCCTCTGGGGAGACATAGTCCCTCCAGCGTGTCCTGGGTCTTCCCCGGGGCCTCTTCCCGGTGGGACATGCCCGAAACACCTCCCCAGGGAGGAGCCAGACGGTTTGCCAGGGTTTTCGACTGATACTCTGCACTGTAGGCCGCAGTGAGAGACCTGTCCCCCCCCGAAGGCCACCGGGGTGAACTCCAACACGTGGCGGCTGAGCTGAGGGGCTATAAGCCCGCCCACACCAGCCCCGCCCACACCAGCCCCACCTCTCTCCGCGGACAACACCAGAGAAGTGGAGCGTCAAGCCCCTCTGGAGGAGATGGTTCCAGAGCCCAAACTGTGAGGCCGACTATATCTAGTCGATATCGCTCGACCTCCCGCACAAGCTCAGGCTGCTCCCCCCAGCACAAGCTCAGGCTCCTCCCCCCAGCACAAGCTCAGGCTGCTCCCCCCAGCACAAGCTCAGGCTGCTCCCCCCAGCACAAGCTCAGGCTCCTCCCCCCAGCACAAGCTCAGGCTGCTCCCCCCAGCACAAGCTCAGGCTGCTCCCCCCAGCACAAGCTCAGGCTCCTCCCCCCAGCACAAGCTCAGGCTCCTCCCCCCAGCACAAGCTCAGGCTCCTCCCCCCAGCACAAGCTCAGGCTCCTCCCCCCAGCACAAGCTCAGGCTCCTCCCCCCAGCACAAGCTCAGGCTCCTCCCCCCAGCACAAGCTCAGGCTCCTCCCCCAAGCACAAGCTCAGGCTCCTCCCCCCAGCACAAGCTCAGGCTCCTCCCCCCAGCACAAGCTCAGGCTCCTCCCCCCAGCACAAGCTCAGGCTCCTCCCCCCAGCACAAGCTCAGGCTCCTCCCCCCAGGCTGCTCCCCCCAGCACAAGCTCAGGCTCCTCCCCCCAGCACAAGCTCAGGCTCCTCCCCCCAGCACAAGCTCAGGCTCCTCCCCCCAGCACAAGCTCAGGCTCCTCCCCCCAGCACAAGCTCAGGCTCCTCCCCCCAGCACAAGCTCAGGTTCCTCCCCCCAGCACAAGCTCAGGCTCCTCCCCCCAGCACAAGCTCAGGCTCCTCCCCCCAGCACAAGCTCAGGCTCCTCCCCCCAGCACAAGCTCAGGCTCCTCCCCCCAGCACAAGCTCAGGCTCCTCCCCCCAGCACAAGCTCAGGCTCCTCCCCCCAGCACAAGCTCAGGCTCCTCCCCCCAGCACAAGCTCAGGCTCCTCCCCCCAGCACAAGCTCAGGTTCCTCCCCCCAGCACAAGCTCAGGCTCCTCCCCCCAGCACAAGCTCAGGCTCCTCCCCCCAGCACAAGCTCAGGCTCCTCCCCCCAGCACAAGCTCAGGCTCCTCCCCCCAGCACAAGCTCAGGCTCCTCCCCCCAGCACAAGCTCAGGCTCCTCCCCCCAGCACAAGCTCAGGCTCCTCCCCCCAGCACAAGCTCAGGCTCCTCCCCCCAGCACAAGCTCAGGCTCCTCCCCCCAGCACAAGCTCAGGCTCCTCCCCCCAGCACAAGCTCAGGCTCCTCCCCCCAGCACAAGCTCAGGCTCCTCCCCCCAGCACAAGCTCAGGCTCCTCCCCCCAGCGAGGGGACGTTCATACATAAAGTTGGTAGATGATTCAAATGTGTGAAGAGTGGAAGATGGAGGAAGAGGAGAAGGGAATCAGAGGTGTAAGAGGTCGGAGAGCGTTGGGTGGAGCAGGTCGGGCTCAGATGAGTGATTATAGGAGGAGATGTATATTCCAGTGGTTAATGTGAATGTTATTGCAGGTTTTCCAATTCATGAGGATAGTTTTCTTGGCGATGGTTAGAGCTGTGAGGAGGGTTTAAAGTTGATTGTTTTAGATTGTATTAATTGTACGTTGGCATTTTTGGACATAAGAACAATATTTTTACCGATTTGGGTCCAGAAGTAATTGAAAGTCATTTTCCCATGTTATTGCTGGTGGCATATGGTCTGATGGCTTTGAAATGATTTTGTATATTTTGGAGAGAAGTTTATTTGGAGAAGACTTTGAGGCAGATTATAGTCCGGATCATAGAAGATCAGAGTCAGATGCTTCAGGCCTGAGCAGAGTTTAGTGAAAATCTTTATTTGCTCCAAGAGCTGCGTCTTGAGGATTTTTTGTTTTTTAAATGTATCGTTTTGGGCCTATTTCCGGGTCGTGCGTAGCACGTTGCTAGAGCGTAATCTCTGATTGGCTGCTGTGCCGCGTCTGCCACAAAAAGTTCCGCTTTTTTGTGCTGACCATGCATTCAGGGATGTGACCCGCCATGCTCCAAAGATACTGGCAGGTATTAAGATCACGGCACGTAGGAGCTCGTTCGCACGGTGCACACGGTGGAAAGAACAGGAGGGTGGGGGGTTCTCAAATCGGCAAAAAATCCTCTATTATTTCTTTAAATACGATTTTAAAAAGAAGTAAAAATCAAACCGGGAAGCAGTGACTGTCTGACCTCTGACCTCTGACCTCTGTCTGTTCCCAGGCCATCCAGCTCGTGATTGCAGCTCTGATCTTGTGCCTGAGCGTTTCTGTCCTGAACGTGCACGAGGTGCACTTCACGGGAGACATCGCGCTCTTCCTCATCGTGGTCATACAGGTGAGTCCACTCCATCAGGATCCTGGGAACAACATTGTAACTGCAATTAGATTTGGGATTAAATTAAACATATTTTTTACATAAAACACTGAGAGCTAAATTTGTAATAAAAAAACAAATACAATTAAAAAAACATCTACCAACAAAAGAAACACGTTCATGAAAAATATGAATTAAAGTCCCAGTTATTTTTTTTTTAGTCCAGGAGTCTGGGCAGAAACCGTTTCCGTGCTAAAAGCTGTGACTTTACCTGTGTTAATGTGTTAATGTGTTAATGTGTTAATGTGTTAATGTGTTAATGAGTTAATGTGTCAATGTGTGTTAATGTGTTAATGTGTTAATGAGTTAATGTGTTAATGTGTTAATGTGTTAATGTGTTAATGTGTTAATGAGTTAATGTGTTAATGTGTTAATGTGTTAATGTGTTAATGTGTTAATGTGTTAATGTGTTAATGAGTTAATGTGTTAATGTGTTAATGTGTTAATGAGTTAATGTGTTAATGAGTTAATGTGTTAATGTGTTAATGTGTTAATGAGTTAATGTGTTAATGTGTTAATGTGTTAATGTGTTAATGTGTTAATGAGTTAATGTGTTAATGTGTTAATGTGTTAATGTGTTAATGTGTGTTAATGTGTTAATGTGTTAATGAGTTAATGTGTTAATGTGTTAATGTGTTAATGAGTTAATGTGTTAATGAGTTAATGTGTTAATGTGTTAATGTGTTAATGTGTTAATGAGTTAATGTGTTAATGTGTTAATGTGTTAATGTGTTAATGAGTTAATGTGTTAATGTGTTAATGAGTTAATGAGTTAATGTGTTAATGTGTTAATGTGTTAATGTGTTAATGTGTTAATGAGTTAATGTGTTAATGAGTTAATGAGTTAATGTGTTAATGTGTTAATGTGTTAATGAGTTAATGTGTTAATGTGTTAATGAGTTAATGTGTTAATGTGTTAATGTGTTAATGAGTTAATGTGTTAATGTGTTAATGTGTTAATGTGTTAATGTGTTAATGAGTTAATGTGTTAATGTGTTAATGTGTTAATGAGTTAATGTGTTAATGTGTTAATGAGTTAATGTGTTAATGTGTTAATGAGTTAATGTGTTAATGTGTTAATGAGTTAATGTGTTAATGTGTTAATGTGTTAATGAGTTAATGTGTTAATGTGTTAATGAGTTAATGTGTTAATGTGTTAATGAGTTAATGTGTTAATGTGTTAATGAGTTAATGTGTCAATGTGTGTTAATGTGTTAATGTGTTAATGAGTTAATGTGTTAATGTGTTAATGTGTTAATGTGTTAATGTGTTAATGAGTTAATGTGTTAATGTGTTAATGTGTTAATGTGTTAATGTGTTAATGTGTTAATGTGTCAGTGTGTGTTAATGTGTTAATGTGTTAATGTGTTAATGAGTTAATGTGTTAATGTGTTAATGTGTTAATGAGTTAATGTGTTAATGAGTTAATGTGTTAATGTGTTAATGTGTTAATGAGTTAATGTGTTAATGTGTTAATGTGTTAATGTGTTAATGTGTTAATGAGTTAATGTGTTAATGTGTTAATGTGTTAATGTGTGTTAATGTGTTAATGTGTTAATGAGTTAATGTGTTAATGTGTTAATGTGTTAATGAGTTAATGTGTTAATGAGTTAATGTGTTAATGTGTTAATGTGTTAATGTGTTAATGAGTTAATGTGTTAATGTGTTAATGTGTTAATGTGTTAATGAGTTAATGTGTTAATGTGTTAATGAGTTAATGAGTTAATGTGTTAATGTGTTAATGTGTTAATGTGTTAATGTGTTAATGAGTTAATGTGTTAATGAGTTAATGAGTTAATGTGTTAATGTGTTAATGTGTTAATGTGTTAATGTGTTAATGAGTTAATGTGTTAATGTGTTAATGTGTTAATGTGTTAATGTGTTAATGAGTTAATGTGTCAATGTGTGTTAATGTGTTAATGTGTTAATGAGTTAATGTGTTAATGTGTTAATGTGTTAATGTGTTAATGAGTTAATGTGTTAATGTGTTAATGTGTTAATGTGTTAATGTGTTAATGTGTCAATGTGTGTTAATGTGTTAATGTGTTAATGTGTTAATGAGTTAATGTGTTAATGTGTTAATGTGTTAATGAGTTAATGTGTTAATGAGTTAATGTGTTAATGTGTTAATGTGTTAATGAGTTAATGTGTTAATGTGTTAATGTGTTAATGTGTTAATGTGTTAATGAGTTAATGTGTTAATGTGTTAATGTGTTAATGTGTGTTAATGTGTTAATGTGTTAATGAGTTAATGTGTTAATGTGTTAATGTGTTAATGAGTTAATGTGTTAATGAGTTAATGTGTTAATGTGTTAATGTGTTAATGTGTTAATGAGTTAATGTGTTAATGTGTTAATGTGTTAATGTGTTAATGTGTTAATGAGTTAATGTGTTAATGTGTTAATGAGTTAATGAGTTAATGTGTTAATGTGTTAATGTGTTAATGTGTTAATGAGTTAATGTGTTAATGAGTTAATGAGTTAATGTGTTAATGTGTTAATGTGTTAATGAGTTAATGTGTTAATGTGTTAATGAGTTAATGTGTTAATGTGTTAATGTGTTAATGAGTTAATGTGTTAATGTGTTAATGTGTTAATGTGTTAATGAGTTAATGTGTTAATGTGTTAATGTGTTAATGTGTTAATGAGTTAATGTGTTAATGTGTTAATGAGTTAATGTGTTAATGTGTTAATGAGTTAATGTGTTAATGTGTTAATGAGTTAATGTGTTAATGTGTTAATGAGTTAATGTGTTAATGTGTTAATGAGTTAATGTGTTAATGTGTTAATGAGTTAATGTGTTAATGTGTTAATGAGTTAATGTGTTAATGTGTTAATGTGTTAATGTGTTAATGAGTTAATGTGTTAATGTGTTAATGAGTTAATGTGTTAATGTGTTAATGAGTTAATGTGTTAATGTGTTAATGTGTTAATGAGTTAATGTGTTAATGAGTTAATGTGTTAATGAGTTAATGTGTTAATGTGTTAATGTGTTAATGAGTTAATGTGTTAATGAGTTAATGTGTTAATGAGTTAATGTGTTAATGTGTTAATGTGTTAATGTGTTAATGTGTTAATGAGTTAATGTGTTAATGTGTTAATGAGTTAATGTGTTAATGTGTTAATGAGTTAATGTGTTAATGTGTTAATGTGTTAATGAGTTAATGTGTTAATGAGTTAATGTGTTAATGAGTTAATGTGTTAATGTGTTAATGTGTTAATGAGTTAATGTGTTAATGAGTTAATGTGTTAATGAGTTAATGTGTTAATGTGTTAATGTGTTAATGTGTTAATGTGTTAATGTGTTAATGAGTTAATGTGTTAATGAGTTAATGAGTTAATGTGTTAATGTGTTAATGTGTTAATGTGTTAATGTTGTTTCTGATGCTGACGTTCAGAGGATGAACTCATAGCTTGTTGCAGCTGCACTAAACCTAAAATCTCTCTTTCAGGTCACGCTGTCGGGTTCAGTGCTGATTCACAGTGCCAGGAAGCCCACCTTGTTCTGGGTGAGTATAAAACCTCAAGTAAGAGGTCAAACATTCATTTCAAGACACATTTAATCAAATAAATAGATGAACTTATATTTAATAAATTCAAAAAATAGTATTATTATTTTACAAATAGTCATGAAAATTGCCACAAAGTTAAAAAACTATGTTCCACAACAGCTCCAGATTTCCTCTTGAAAATAAAGATACATTAGTCCAAAGGCTGGAGCAGACAAATGAAACTCAAGATAAACAGAACATCTCGAGATGATAAAAAAAATCATACGATGGCCCCGCCCTAAACCACGCAGGACGTCTCCTCGGGTTTTTATGGGTCAAAAGTTGTTAAAAGAATTTGCATAAGTCTCAAAGTCATAACGAGCTCTTGACAAAGCTCAGTATTGAAACAGAAAAACCCTTTAACTTCCCAAACATCGTCAGATTTAGACCAATGAGGTTTGTGTGTATTTGATGAGCTGGACATGTCGATGTGAATTATTTTTAATGACACTCCAGCAACTACTTCAGAATTAAAATGGGACGACAAAAATGTGTTTCTTCTGAACAAATTCAATTTGGTACAAGCACCAATGTAGACCACGCCCTATCTCCACCCACATTTGCATGGCCGCGCCTCCAAAAAGTGAATGGGAAGAGAAACATGTTTTGTAGGTGTATTGTGGATGTGACCTGGAGAAAAAAGGTCTCTTGGGACCACGCCCTGTCGTCAGCGTGAAGGCGGCCATTTTGAAATCATCAACAAACTTTATTTCTTTATTTGACAGTGACACATATGTTTCATGAGCTCATGTCACAAACTACAACATTTTAGCTGTGGTTCATTCTCATTGTCCCTTCATAGTACATAGACAATGTAATCATTTAATACAAAAGACACATCATGAATAAAAATAAAAAAAACAGGTCAAAGGTTTTATTTAATGGTCATCAAACCGACACATCAGGACACACGTGCTTAGGTGTCAGGGCGTGGTCATAATGAGCTCTTAACAAGTGGCAAAACATAAAAATCCTCATAACTTTGGCAAACATCGTCAGATTTAGAAGGAACAATGAGGCATTTGTGTATTTGATGAGCTGGACACGATGAGTACATTTTACATACATCTTAAAACATGGCTCAACAGCACAAAGAGTTAAATTGGGACGAAATGTTTTTTACACACTCTTTATGTGATGAACAAAGACGTCTAAAGAAGACCACGCCTTCTCTCCCACATTTACCATGTCTCAAGAAATGAAAAAAATCAGTTTGTCGTGATCCAATGAAATTTGGTCCATGCCTGGTCCATGTGAGCAGAAAAGACCGTTGGGAACAAGCTCTATCTTCACCGTGAAGGCTGCAATTTTGAATAAAAAGATTACGATTTTAAAAATGTAGCCGTTATTAAAAGTTCTTCAAATAATTTGCTTAGGTGTCAGGGTGTGGTCATAACCAAAGTGAATGTCCGTAACTTCCACCATTTGGTTTCTTTTTTTAAAGAATGCAGCATTTTGACCTTTAGTATAAAGCAAGTAATCATAATAACAATCACAATAAGATAATGTTACATTCCCTCCGCTCCGGTCGCATTTGGGGGTCTGTGTCTGAGCTGAGCTGTCAATCAACGAGGACGTGTGTGAATGTGTCTGTGAACACATGGAGACGCAAACATGGACAGAAGTGACGTTTTCCTACAACTATCTTCAACTCAAAGAACTTCAGCAGTTTCAAAATCCAGCTCATGTAAAAGAGACGGAACAAAAACTCTGCATGAACCGGTGACAACACGACACTTTCATGTCTTTTAGTGAGAAATGTTGTCTATGTCTATAATGCATTAATTTGTCAGCTGTTGTCGTGGTTACGTGACGGTCTGAGGCCCAAGTGTCAAACTCATTTTGGACAGCGGGCCAAATTTTGTAAAAAATAAAACCATTAAAAAATCTAAGAAATAAATAGCTTTATATAGAGGTCATTCACGTGACGTTACACGACCACCCCCCACGCTCCCCCCACGCTCCCCCCACGCTCCCCCACGCTCCCCCCACTGTCATGGAATCAGACAAACACCGATGCTATTCCGTAACACATCGAGAACACAATTCAACTTAGAATATGAAACGACACAGAAATATCAGACATTTGTATGGCAAGCTTGGGAGAAAACGCTGGGCTGTGTCAGCCAGGCCTTTGTAAGGAGCCTGGCTGACCCTCCTGCGTCTCACCTCGTTTTTTCCCATGCTGGTTGGTTTTATTAGATATTCTGGAATAGGCGGGTCACATTTCTCATTGGTCAGCTTCACATCAAGGCACTTGGTATTTTTCCGTAGAGATCAAGCCTTGGGTAAACATTACCCAAACTCCTCTGGGCTGTCACCCCCCCTAGGGTAAACATCCTTTGGCCCATCTTTACGACCCCTTCACAAATGCAGTTTGTCACACACCCGTTCTTCTCTTAGACTAATGATGCAGATAAAATATCACTATTATGCAGATAAAATACATGACAGAAATATAATCATATATTCACATTTTATCACACCCACGCTCCTCCCACGCTCCCCCCACGCTCCTCCCACGCTCCTCCCACGCTCCCCCACGCTCCTCCCACGCTCCCCCACGCTCCTCCCACGCTTCCCCCACGCTCCTCCCACGCTCCTCCCACGCTCCTCCCACGCTCCCCCCACGCTCCTCCCACGCTCCTCCCACGCTCCCCCACGCTCCTCCCACGCTCCCCCACGCTCCTCCCACGCTTCCCCCACGCTCCTCCCACGCTCCTCCCACGCTCCTCCCACGCTCCCCCCACGCTCCTCCCACGCTCCTCCCACGCTCCCCCCACGCTCCTCCCACGCTCCTCCCACGCTCCCCCACGCTCCTCCCACGCTCCCCCCACGCTCCTCCCACGCTCCTCCCACGCTCCTCCCACGCTCCTCCCACGCTCCCCCACGCTCCTCCCACGCTCCTCCCACGCTCCTCCCACGCTCCCCCACGCTCCTCCCACGCTTCCCCCACGCTCCTCCCACGCTCCCCCCACGCTCCTCCCACGCTCCTCCCACGCTCCCCCCACGCTCCTCCCACGCTCCTCCCACGCTTCCCCCACGCTCCTCCCACGCTCCCCCCACGCTCCCCCCACGCTCCTCCCACGCTCCCCCCATGCTCCCCCAGGTCCTTTTGTCCATGTTGTCCGTCCTACCACAGTCTGTCTGCTTCGATTTACGATGAAACACGGCTCAAAGAGGCTCAAAATGTCATTAATGATATCGCACTCTTTACTATTATCACAATGGTGAAGGTTGATGTGGCAGTTGATGCAGCAACCGGGAAGATAAACGGAGAGAAGTTCTATCCGATACTGAAAAACCAGGAAATAAGAGCGCGATGGACATAAGACTTGGATAATCTGGAAGAGTCGTGATTTAGGCATAACATATGGATCTGAGTTGATTGATCGCAGCTTTTCTAAATACCGACCTCTCTGTAGCTCATCCAAGGAGTTTGTGGACTCTGTGGGCTCTGGGGCCTCCATAATGTACGTTTGAGATCACTTTCTACGCTCTATCAGCGCAAAGGAACGTAACATGAGGCGGCAACGTATGCGATCACGTGGTTTTGTGACGTTGATGAATGATCTCTATAGCCTAGTAATACTTCTATGTGGACAGCAGGTGAAAGAGTCCATATTCATGCATCAGCAGGAACAGGAACAGCAATATGGACTTTCTGAGATGAAATGTGGATATCGCAGACATCAAATTCAATATGGGCTCATTATTTTTATAGTTTAAGCTGATCTTAGTGACAAATGATTCATGTAGTGAATGAAATGAGTGCGTTCTGGTTGTATTCAGTCCCATCAGTGTGGACAAAGTGCTCACAGCAGCTTCACTCTGTCATGTTCATACTTCATGTATTATCAGGATGTTTTCCTCTCAGAGCTCGTCACAGAAGTTTGTTTTCTTGTTGTTAGCTCCACATTAGCGCCACTTTTAGCACAGCTCTAACATCCACAGAACAGTCTCCTCTCTTTCTTCCACGTGTTTCCCAAAACCACACGTCTCTTTCCCCGCTCAGACCTCGTGTCTGCACGTCTCAGCCTTCAGCACGACGCTCCAGCAGCAGGGCTGAGCAGGGGAGGGGCGGCTGCTGCAAAGGTCTGTGGGAGTCATAGTAGATAAAAACGCTATTCACCAAATTAATGAATATAAATTATTAATATAATAATTGCCGTTAAAACAAACCAGTGCAATATAACAAACACATAAAATGACGGCTGGTTTAGCGGTTCTGAACATCTCACTAAATGTTTCTACTGCTGTCGGAAATGAATGAATATAAATTATTAATATAATTAATTGATCCTCTGGCCTTCATCCTCTGCTCCTCTGACCCTCTCATCTTCATCCTCTGCTCCTCTGACCCTCTCATCTTCATCCTCTGCTCTAAATCCATTTAAGTCTATGACAAATTGTGCCAGGTTACCATGGTAACATGCTTTTAGATAGAGGTATGCTGTCATAGACTTCTTTGTTAACAATCAAAAGGATTATGAGTGTAGTTCATTTGACAAATGTTCAAGCCTTTGACTGTAAATCCAAGCTGTAAAAAATAAAGTATGAGGTGTAAAAATAGACAAAATTGGGTTCCGCCCACATTGGCCACTGTATGATTTAGGGCGGGGTCATAGCATCATTTTTTACATGTCCTCACATTTTTTTTGGCGTCGGGCTCCCATTGGCCCCATGTTCAGGTGGCGCTACTGAGCCGTCTTTCGATATTTTTTCACGAGGTCTTCACTCAAAATCAGACCTGACTGAGTTCATATTTTTGATTCCACTCACGTGCATATTCGTCTTTCTTCCTTATAACTACTTGGAACTGCGGCGCTGGAGTAACCGCGTCTTACGTAGGCAGAGCTGCTCATGTAAATGATGAAGTCTGGTCAGTAACGAGGGAGCCGTGTTTACTATAAGTTTTACTCACGACAATGTCCACACTTAATGTATTTTTATACTCTTTTTAAACAAATATTGACAATTAAAAACAAATGAAAATCCTCCATTGAACCTTTAACAGATTAAACACTCCATGATGCTGTTTTGTGGCCCTCTTTTGTATCTGTGCAGGTTAAATTTGTGCTGGTGCTCCACCTGGTCAGTGCTGCTTTTGCCACAGCTGCCCTGGGGCTCATGTCCAAGCACCTGCCCTACCGCCAAGACTCGTACCACTGTGAGCACTGCCGACGGCTGGAGCTGCACGCTGTGGTACCCGACCCCACTCACATGTTCCTACAGCCTGCCTGTCCATAAGAGCCAAGCAAAGCTAAAAACCTATCCAGAAAAGTGTCTTGTAAGATTAGGCTTTTGTTATTCCTGATGATGTGTCTTGCCTGGTGCAAGACTGAAACAATGTTGGTAGGACAAAGTAGGCGCTCTTAAAGTGAGCAAGCGTCTTTTTTGGTGCAAGAACAGAATACAGCCACGGTTTTTGTAACTGTAACACATATTTGCCCAGTTGACTTCCTCGTTGTTTTTCGAGTCTCTCCTCACACAGCAGTGCTCCTAAACCACGGGCATAGAAGGGACGATCTCATGCACACTCGGGTGGAAAAGGCTTTTATATTTTGCTGTTAGAACATGCGGTACACAGACCATTATAGCCAGCGTTTAGCTTCTGAAGCAGCTACAGTTAGCTTGTGTGTGGCTAACGTGATGTGTTGTGTGCTACAGCCTGACGCATATTCCATGTGTCTCTTTTTACTGTCCACCACAGCAACATTGTTTCAGGAAATGCACCGGGCTGATCGAGCAAAAATGTAAAGTAAGTGCCCAATCCACTGTTTCACTACATGCTTTAGTGCTTGGTCGCCCGGTGTTTGGAGATGGCCTTATGGGCGTGTGCTTGGCCCCGGCTCATGCTCTTCCTCTTGGCTTCCTCTGCAGCTGCTGATCGATGGGATCCTGGGAACCCTGGTCATCTTTCTGGTCCTGGAGCTCCTCATCTGCATCACGGTCATGCTCTTTGGGCTGAGCGTGCTGGCGGCGGGAGGACGCCAGGTAAAATCCTCCTCTCTGTCATCTATAAGATTAAAATCATGTTTTGTAATATGCAAGTTTTCTGTTGTTTCGTATATTTATTTAGAAAAGGGTCAGTGCATCTTAATGAACATATGAGACATATGTAAATGTGCCAGATTTAAGCCACGTCGTCCCTGGACATCAAAACACAGCTCAATTTCGATTCAAATTTCAAGAATCGATTTGATTCCGATTCTTACATTTCAAAATCGATTTTCTCAGATTCGATCCGATTTCGATTCGATCCGGGGTTAATGTTATTAAAAATGAAAAATGTATTTGAACCGTTTCCTTCACTTCATGACTGTGTAGAGAAGCAACATATTAAAACTGGTATTATATCAATATTAAACAGCAAATCTTACAAGTATTGGTAGTTACTGATGAAAGGTGATGAAAAGGTTAAGGGTCAAGCTACCTTCAAGAAAGATAATCCAGGACAATAAATGGAGGACATCATTGAGGTGACGACATCTGCAACAGTGGATTCTACTGCGACACGAACCACTGCAGTATTATTGTATACTTGTACGTGACACATGTATACTTGTACATGATACATGTATACTTGTACATGACACATGTATACTTGTACATGACACATGTATACTTGTACATGACACATGTATACTTGTACATGACACATGTATACTTGTACATGACACATATATACTTGTACATGACACATGTATAATTGTACATGACACATGTATACTTGTACATGACACATGTATACTTGTACATGACACATATATACTTGTACATGACACATGTATAATTGTACATGACACATGTATACTTGTACATGACACATGCGACACGAACCACTGCAGTATTATTATGATTGAAAATAATTAAGAATTCACCCAAAAGCAGTTGCTACCAAAAGCATTTTTATTTTAAAACTGCTCACACACTGCCAGTACTGAAACTGGAAGTATCAAATGTAAACGTTGAGCATTTAAAAAAATGATTATTATTATTTTTTTTTTTTTAATTATTATTATTTTTTTATTTGGACGTACGAATCGATAATCGGTCATTAACATGCGAATCGATTAAAAATCGGAAAATCTTTTTTTTTTCAACCCAGCTCTACTATTTGGAGGTTTGAAAAGCTCTGTTCTGCCACTTGTGTTTCTTTTTGTATTTGCTGCTCTCTGGTCTAGCTCTATGTTCCGTGTCCATATTCTAAAAATGTTTATTTTGATCAAAGAAAATAACTTGATACATTTTTGTAACAGATTTTTTTCACGATAACTGAAGTTTCTTCTATAACTGACGTAGTTCTGATTTGGCTCTGAGAATATTCTCTGCTGTTTGTAAGTTCATAAATCATCTTATCATGATCAGTACAACTGCATGCTGGGACCAGGGAACACCACCAGGCCTGTGCGGCGAAAAGTTTCTCTTAAACCTGTTGCATTGTGGCGCCATCTACTGGCTGCAAGTGGGAATTACCCAGTTTGCACTGCTGGAAATATGCAGATATATTTTTGGTTTTAGTTGTGAAAGATGAGCTGCCAAACTAAAGGTACACAAGAGGCTAATAATAATAGAAATCATGCGTAATATGTCCTCTGTAAGTGTTAAATATCAAAGACAGTGGTTTAAACTGTTACTCTCATTATTATGACAGTGATTTAACTTCACGTTGTCCATTGACTTTATTTGTTATAATAAAATTCTCTAAATATTGATATGTCTGGAATGATATTTGATGTGTGTTTGTGTGTGTTCCACAGGCCGGCTCCCAACGCCCAGTTTACCCTCAGACACGCCCCCCACCTGTTCCCACTGTGTTAACTGCCCCGGCCACGCCCCAGCGCAGTCCATCCCAGGTATGAACGACACATAACTTACAACACAAGCATTCCACATTAAAATGAATGTTTATGCACCTTGTTTAGCTCCTGCTTTTGTCTTAGATTACAATAGTGCTGCAGGAATGGACCAATCTCAGAGCAGCATTTTGGTCTGGGCGGAAGCCAAAGGCAAAGCACGCAAACGTACAGAAGCGAACATGACGGTGCCGATGGACGCACTTCGGCCTATTTTAACATAAAAAAAAAAGCATTTGTGGACAGGAAAGTAGTATGTTATTTTTTTTTTTTAAATAAAACACAGAACAATGAAAGAAACAGGACAGAGTGCACATAAGTCTTTTTTATTTTGGGAAACGTAGCGTGATATGGCGACTCTTCAAGCTGACATGAGCGCTGCCATAGCCGCGGAGCTGAAAGCAGGAGGAGAGAGCTGAACAGCATATTTCAGAGAATATAGAGGATCTGCAGACGATAAGGGCCGAGGTGATGATGCTGCAGTTGGAGAACAATAATATGAAAAATACGATCTTGGATTTGGAGTCCAGATCTCTTAGACCCAACATCAGACTTGTGGAGGTCCCAAAAGGCGAGGAAGGAGAAGACTGATAATGAGATTTCTTAACGATCGTGTGAAGAAACATGTCCTGAAGGCTGCAAAGCTTTAAGGACACCTCCAGTGCAAAGGCAAGCTCGTCTTCTCTCCCCCAGATATTCCAACAACGACAAACGTTCCACCACATCTGTGCAGAGCTCAGGAGATGAAGCGTGACTTCCGGTTATGGCGGTGCTTTCATCGTTCGACCCACCTAAAAGAAGATGAACAGGGGATGCTTAAACAAGGAAGGCACAAGTCTTGTAACATCATGGGATCAAAACAAACAACGCTGACGGTCCACGACCCCTTTGGAAAACAGCCCGCAGCGCAAGCTAACAAGGCTAACATGGTGGAGAAACGCAGTTCTTCCCACCAGAGAAACGGGGTCATGCCGGCCCACATGAAGATAAAGTCTATTTTCCATCGGAAGGGGGAGAGAATATGATGATGCATCAGTTATTGCTCATGATGTCCGAAATAAGACGCAAAATGCAGCGTGATATGGAGTCTCTTAGAGCCGAGGTGATAGCTGCACGCATGGAGGCGCCGCGGGCCGGATGGAGGCGCCGCGGGCCGGATGGAGGCGCCGCGGGCCGGATGGAGGCGCCGCGGGCCGGATGGAGGCGCCGCGGGCCGGATGGAGGCGCCGTGGGCCAGGGTAACGATGCTGGAGTCAGAGAACAACAATATGAAAAATAAGATCATGGATTTGGAGTCCAGAACACTTGGTCCTAACCTGAGGCTTGTGGGTGTGGAATAAGGAGAAGAAGGAAAGGATGAAGAAAGCTTTTTGGAGAAGCTTATTCCTGAGCTCCTTGATGGCTCAGGAGTTGAAGTCCCTCCCATCACAATCGAGAGAACAAACCAAGACCAGCAGCTGATAAACCACGAGGCCTGATAATAGGCCATAGGCTGTAGCCTGTATCGTTCAAGTTCACTACACCTGTCACAAGACTAAAAAAATACTTCAAATATAAAATTATCATTGTACCATTAGCTCATGACCAAAAGTTCTCCACTCGGATCGCGCCAGTTTTTTTACGGCGATAACTTAAATGCGGAACTATATTCTCAGCCTGATAGCGCAATATCCCTACGCCTGAATCATTCCGCCTCTGAATCAGCCAATCAGGGGAGAGATTACTACAACAACATAAAAGATGGCTGCTCCCGTGGAGCGGCATGTTGTCTCTCGAGCCGATAGAAAACACTATGAAAATATGGATTACACGTGCATCACACACATTTCATCGGTAGAAAAAGAACAAACACAGCCACAGACTGTTGTCCTCTGGAGGAAGCTGTTGTCCTCTGGAGGAAGCTGTTGTCCTCTGGAGGAAGCTGTTGTCCTCTGGAGGAAGCTGTTGTCCTCTGGAGGAAGCTGTTGTCCGCTGGAGGAAGCTGTTGTCCTCTGGAGGAAGCTGTTGTCCGCTGGAGGAAGCTGTTGTCCTCTGGAGGAAGCTGTTGTCCTCTGGAGGAAGCTGTTGTCCTCTGGAGGAAGCTGTTGTCCTCTGGAGGAAGCTGTTGTCCGCTGGAGGAAGCTGTTGTCCTCTGGAGGAAGCTGTTGTCCTCTGGAGGAAGCTGTTGTCCTCTGGAGGAAGCTGTTGTCCTCTGGAGGAAGCTGTTGTCCGCTGGAGGAAGCTGTTGTCCTCTGGAGGAAGCTGTTGTCCTCTGGAGGAAGCTGTTGTCCGCTGGAGGAAGCTGTTGTCCTCTGGAGGAAGCTGTTGTCCTCTGGAGGAAGCTGTTGTCCTCTGGAGGAAGCTGTTGTCCGCTGGAGGAAGCTGTTGTCCTCTGGAGGAAGCTGTTGTCCTCTGGAGGAAGCTGTTGTCCTCTGGAGGAAGCTGTTGTCCTCTGGAGGAAGCTGTTGTCCGCTGGAGGAAGCTGTTGTCCGCTGGAGGAAGCTGTTGTCCGCTGGGGGAAGCTGTTGTCCGCTGGAGGAAGCTGTTGTCCTCTGGAGGAAGCTGTTGTCCTCTGGAGGAAGCTGTTGTCCGCTGGAGGAAGCTGTTGTCCTCTGGAGGAAGCTGTTGTCCTCTGGAGGAAGCTGTTGTCCTCTGGAGGAAGCTGTTGTCCGCTGGAGGAAGCTGTTGTCCTCTGGAGGAAGCTGTTGTCCTCTGGAGGAAGCTGTTGTCCTCTGGAGGAAGCTGTTGTCCTCTGGAGGAAGCTGTTGTCCGCTGGAGGAAGCTGTTGTCCGCTGGAGGAAGCTGTTGTCCGCTGGGGGAAGCTGTTGTCCGCTGGAGGAAGCTGTTGTCCTCTGGAGGAAGCTGTTGTCCTCTGGAGGAAGCTGTTGTCCGCTGGAGGAAGCTGGTGACTTGTGCTCAGAAGTGAATAGAAATTGACGGAATAGACCGCGCGTTAGCGGCAGCTGTTTGTGTCACAACGATGACTTCGCCAAACAAAACTATCCTACGTCTTCTGTGGCTTCTTCGGACGGAAATCTTTCTCATTTTCTGGAAAGTAACAAGCCAGGCTTTCACCCTACATGCTATAGACGTTTCACCCTACATGCTATAGACGTTTCACCCTAGATGCTATAGACGTTTCACCCTACATGCTATAGACGTTTCACCCTACATGCTATAGACGTTTCACCCTACATGGTATAGAAAAGCAAAACAGTCGGTCTGTGGGCAGCATGGCGAGGGTGAGAAGGTGAATCTACCACATCAACTCTGCCACCTTCTCCCAAACGACTGAGATCTACCACAGATGTAAAGACAAAATCATCTAAAAAGTCAAGCGATGTACTTCCTGCAGTTTGCATCATTTGCAGAAGGTTGATCGCTGGATCAAAGAGGCTCACAAGACAAAGAAAGATAAATTGGTCCAAGCTGAAACTTGAACTGCTGGTGAGTAGATTATATACTGATTCTTGCATGTGTGTTTTCTCTTGCTCGTGGTAAATAGGACTAATCACAGTGAAATAAGTTGGCCAAAATATACATAGATAAGATAAGAAAAGATATTCCTTTATTGTCCCACATGGGGGCATTTCATTGATGCAACGCAGGAAGATCCAGAGGTAGATACAGAAGAAAAGAACAGATCACTATAGGAATATGTGCCTAGTTTATTACATGTAGGTGTGGATGTAATGTACGTAAGACTGTATGATGATGTGAGTTGAATAAAAAGGCAATACAACTTTTGCGATTGTTTACTGATTGTGCTCACCCTTGATTGAAATTCTTTTACTTCTCCTTTACTAGGAAGTTTGGTCAAAGCAGCTGAATCAAGAGCAGATGAATCCATCCTGATGTGTACCAGAGGCACCTCTATCACAAGAGGTGTTACAAAGAATACTCAAGCTTTCCGACAAAGAAGACAAGTGATGAAAGGTAACATTTTGGTAATCAAATAAAATATATATATTTCCATATATTTAGATAAATTCATAATTTAATTGAAAATCATTGTAATGACTACACGATAATTTTAAAGACGTTTGAATCAAAGCAAATTTCTGTTTGTAGTGAGCTAGTATATTTCAATCACTGACCAATCACTGCATTTCCTTGCTTTATACAGGTGACCTAAAGTCTGGGAGTACGGCAGACATACAGCATTCTGTGACACTGTCATCCGGGCACAACTGATTGAAAACCAGGAAATCCTCAGAATGAAGAAGCTCTTGTCCCTGTTCCAGAAATTCATCAAAAAACACCCTGGTCATGGAAGTTACCGGTAATTAAATTATTCTTATTGTTTATGAAAGAAAACAATAGAAGATCAGATAAACATCACAGCTATGTTTATTCATGAAATTTCATTCAAGATCAAACCAATCCAGTTAGCTACAGGAGTCTACATATTCTCATTCATTTTGTTTATTTATACAGGGAAAACCCAGTGAGAAAAGTGGTTACCCTGTTAAAACACAACACAAAATAAACAACAAACATAGGATACTAAAACACAAATAAAATAATAATTCTAAAACACAAATAAAATAGTAATCTATCAATACTTATGAATTTCTATTCCTTGTCTAATTTTTACAGATCCGATCTTCTGAAGAAGAGATTACAGCGAGACTTACCACAGCTGAATTTTCACAAACCACCAAGAAGAAACCTGAGTGAAATGGTTTCCACGGAGACGACAGGACTTCTCCACCAGGTTCTTCCACTGAAACTGATATGTCAGTTTCTGAGATGTCATGTAGTGATGGAGAAATGGTGCCAGAAAGTGGTAAAGATGCAGCACTGCGAGAGCTCTCAAGGACAGTTTACAGTGCAGGTGTATCACTGAAACAAGCGGTCAAGAGTGCCCCTAGTATCACTGAAACAAGCGGTCAAGAGTGCCCCTAGTATGGATGAAACAAGCGGTCAAGAGTGCCCCTAGTATGGATGAAACAAGCGGTCAAGAGTGCCCCTAGTATCACTGAAACAAGCGGTCAAGAGTGCCCCTAGTATGGATGAAACAAGCGGTCAAGAGTGCCCCTAGTATGGATGAAACAAGCGGTCAAGAGTGCCCCTAGTATGGATGAAACAAGCGGTCAAAAGTGCCCCTAGTATGGATGAAACAAGCGGTCAAGAGTGCCCCTAGTATCACTGAAACAAGCGGTCAAAAGTGCCCCTAGTATGGATGAAACAAGCGGTCAAGAGTGCCCCTAGTATCACTGAAACAAGCGGTCAAAAGTGCCCCTAGTATCACTGAAACAAGCGGTCAAAAGTGCCCCTAGTATGGATGAAACAAGCGGTCAAGAGTGCCCCTAGTATCACTGAAACAAGCGGTCACAAGTGCCCCTAGTATCACTGAAACAAGCGGTCAAAAGTGCCCCTAGTATGGATGAAACAAGCGGTCAAGAGTGCCCCTAGTATGGATGAAACAAGCGGTCAAAAGTGCCCCTAGTATGGATGAAACAAGCGGTCAAGAGTGCCCCTAGTATCACTGAAACAAGCGGTCAAAAGTGCCCCTAGTATGGATGAAACAAGCGGTCAAGAGTGCCCCTAGTATGGATGAAACAAGCGGTCAAGAGTGCCCCTAGTATCACTGAAACAAGCGGTCAAAAGTGCCCCTAGTATCACTGAAACAAGCGGTCACAAGTGCCCCTAGTATCACTGAAACAAGCGGTCAAAAGTGCCCCTAGTATGGATGAAACAAGCGGTCAAGAGTGCCCCTAGTATGGATGAAACAAGCGGTCAAGAGTGCCCCTAGTATCACTGAAACAAGCGGTCAAGAGTGCCCCTAGTATGGATGTAAATTGGCCTCCTACATCAGAGGATCTAAATGTTTCCTCTGCCAGAAAGATTGTGCCAATTGAACTTTATAACTTACTAGCTTGGTGTGTAGGTGCTAGTGATAAATTGACATTGTCTAACATGATAAATGTATCCGAGGAGGTTGAGCTTTGTTTACTGTCAATTTGCCAAGATATATATTTGTCCTCAAAAGGTCAAAATCAAACCAGTTGTACTTACACATTTTGACATCAATCATACTTATATCATTCCTCTGTTTGTATGTATATCCTATTCTGCAGAAAGTTTGCCTTATACTAGATCGAAAGATACACATGTTAATTAACCTGTTTATCACGATGTAAATACTGCTTTTATGATTGTAATTATTCATATTGTAAATACATTACATAAAATTATATCCGTTCTATAGAATAAAACCTTTACCAATAGCCTATGTTTTCTTTCTTCAAATGGGCAACTGGTGTTGAAAGGGTTAAAATACTACTTTTAGATTATGTTTTTATAGTGTAGTATGAATCAAGACTAGAGCATGTGTCATTGTTGAAGCATCAGTTGAATACTAAATGTGGAGTAAGAGTTTTCAAGTGCGTAACGATAACATGCAAAATTGTTAAAACTGTTTTTTTAACTTACATTTGCACATAAACTAAAGCACCCAGAGTCTCACCACTTTACATCCCTCAAGAAAGTAGTTATGTATCTGAGAATCTGAGTTTCTGAAGTAATCAATCAAAGAATGAAAAAAATAAGAAGGTATGAAGATGGGTGTACAGCCCAATTTGTCACATATTTGGGTAAACTGGCAACTTCGACACCTATTTTCTCAAATACTGGCAGAAATCATGCGGAGAACTTTTTCCCCCAGCTCAAGTACGTCTTTGAGATTGGAAAACCACTTTTGAAAAGTAGTCTTGATGTGGTGGAGCGAAATTCATTTTCTAGCCACATTCTGAGTTACAGCCTATGGCCTGATAATGAGGGTTCTTAACGATCGTGTGAAGGAACGTTCCTTCAGAAGGCTGCAAGGGTTAAAGGAGACCTCCAGGGTTAAAGGAGACTTCAGGGTTAAAGGAGACCTCCAGGGTTAAAGGAGACCTCCAGGGTTAAAGGAGACCTCCAGGGTTAAAGGAGACCTCCAGGGTTAAAGGAGACCTCCAGGGTTAAAGGAGACCTCCAGTACAAAGGCTCCAGATATTCCAGATGAGATTTGTTAACAAAGGCAAAGTTGAAATAATAATAATGAGAACCCAATAGTTCATGTCATTTACACAGTGTAATGATGAGCGGTGTGTGTCTGCAGGTGGCTGTGGTGGTGACTGAAGCAGACTCAGAGCAGGTGGAGGATCTGTCCACTCCTCCCACTGAGCCCCAGGTGGAGCCTATTGAGGCCATCACTCCAGAGCCCTGAACACCATCCACCAACACACCGGCCAAACACACTGTTCTTCATACTATAGCCTGTAAGACTGGTCACATGACCCCTGTCAACACTGGTCAGAGGATATGTTTTTGATTTGGTCAAACTTTGTACAATCTTTTTAACTCTTTTCCTGCCATGGGCGGACATTTTCGTGACTTAATTGAGCCTGACGCACATGTTCAAGCTGGACCCAGGGCCGGACCCAGGGCCGGACCCAGGGCCGGACCCAGGGCCGGACCCAGGGCCGGACCCAGGGCCGGACCCAGGGCCGGACCCAGGGCCGGACCCAGGCCTGGGAAAACCTTACACGTTGTTTACTCAAACTTATCGCTTTCTTTCCGATTTCCCTCAAAACTGAAATGTTACAAACTTGACAATTGTCATCTTCAAACGAACAAAAACAGACATGGGACCACATGAACAGTATTATATGCAGCGCTACATGCATGAAGAAATAAACTAGTTTTATTTAAGCTTACAGAGAGTAACTCTGTCCACTTGTGTGTGTTCGTCTCTGTCTCATCCTGTATCGTCCAGGTCTTGATTTCCTGCTCCTCTTTTCCAAACTCTGATGCTGTATCATAGTCTCTTGTAATCTGTCTTTGTCCGTTTGAGGGTGGAAAAGACAATTGTCATCTTTGCTCTATCTACCATGTATTCAAATTATAATCCTAACTACTTAGTTATTTAAATAATTGAATAATAACATATTTATAGCCATGGACGTTTCTTTTGGTGTTCAACATGTGGTTGACCTGCAGCACAAAGTTTTCTGTGCTTCTGTGAAGATTGTTGAAATTTAGCAAAACTTCTGGCCGGCTATCTTGTGAGAACAGGGCTGGCAGGGAAAGAGTTAACTAACATGAATTATGTGACACAAATAATACTCAAACTATTGGCACAATTGGAGCAAATCAGACACTAAGGAGTAGCCAGCTTCACACAGGTTCTGCACACTGGTCACATGTCCTCTGTCCACACTGGTCACGTGTCCTCTGTCCACACTGGTCACATGTCCTCTGTCCACACTGGTCACATGTCCTCTGTCCACACTGGTCACATGAAAAAAGTGAATAATTGAAAATCATTTAAATGCAGCTGTAAAATATGTATCTCTTTTAAAATGGTTAAACGACAGTAGCTTAATATAATATTACTTGTATATGTCACACTATTGCGTATTTGAAATGTAGGCTAGCAGATGTAGCAGTGGACGGTCTGATCAGTCCTGTTATGTGCACAATGCCTCTTTTTGCCACAGAATGCTACATCCGTGTTGTAATCGCTCTTCTGGTTGAGTGGGATATTCTTTTAAATGAAGAACAAGGGAATAAATATGCTATAAAGTAAATTGATTTGTGTAAAATATCCAATGTTCATGTGACCAACAAATCAACGATGCACAGATTCCTTGGGCGGCCTGAAACCGGCTTTTTAGTCTGTGTAAAACGTATTTTCTCTCAAGGTCAGCAGCATGTTCACTAATACAACCAGAAGAAGGATTATGTCGGAGGCGGCTTCAGGAATAGGGTGAATAGTCTTTCAATGTATCCTCTTTTTTAACCACTGAATGAAGAATAAATGTATGACTTAGTGACCTGCAGCACCAATAAAGTAATTAACTCTGGATTGCAATTTTGGATATTTTGCTAACTGCTTTAAAAACATAATTAGGCCCAAGCCAGGAACTATTGAAATTGCCCGGTTCCTTATTATTATACTTGGCAGAGATTGCAAATTTCACAACATTGCATATTTTCTCTCAAATCAGTCCATGATCAGTCCAAGGCGATCAGGTCTGGAGTGTGCAAAGTAGTCTTACTTTTTTGGAGTAGACTCATTAAATAAGGTGGAGTGATAGAGAACACTGAGGCCTAGAATATAATTGTAGTTCCTACTTCCTACCAGTCTGTACTGGTACTAGTCTGTACTAAAGCGGTATATTCAATTCAATTTATTTTTGTAACGCCCAAAATCACAACAGCAGTTGTCTCAGAGGGCGACAGTAAAAAACGGATTAAACAATGTCCATTGGGACGAGGGGCGATGTCCCAAGGTCCCCTGTCCTTAGACCCTCCTTCTCGGCCAGGAAAAACTACAAAAACCTCCTTGGGAAAAAGTATAAACCTGGAGGAGTTCCACACGGACAGGCGGACGCGAGATGGACAGTGGAGCCGACTCAGGAGGAGAACCAGTTCTTTAGGAGGAGAACCAGTTCTTCCACAGATGAAGAACCGTTCATATGGAGTAGAGACCGCTTTTCCAGGGACTCAAGGAGCATCTGGGTCCACAGGTCATCCATGTGCCTGTCCCACTCCCCCTGGAGTGCGAGGAGCGGGAAAAGAAAAGGCAATGAGCAGATTGCAAATGAAATTAAATATGAAATATTGTTTGATAGAAGTAGTCAGAAGCAGGAGCTCCTCGCGGAGTGTGGCTGAAACCTACTGTTACACAGCATTGGACATATGAATACTGAAAAATAAAAGGTTAATGGCATGGAGGTGGTAGTGATAATTAACATCTTTATGCCCTCAGGCATTAATTTACTTTATTCATTCTTATTGAACCATTTACCCGTACATTGACATCCAAACACCAACAGTTACACTCACACATACCGTAAGAGTACAACCAAATACATTACAATCATATCTATTGTGATTATATAGATTTTTAATCCATTTCTTTTTTTTTTTGTAGTAATCCCTTTATAGTCACTTTCCCTTCTCTCTCTCCTTTTTTTTGTAACAAATGTAAATATTGCATACTTCCTGTTTTTTTGCCATTATTCCAGTGCGTCATTATGATGGACAAGATCCCAAAGAATCTGTCATAAGTTGTATCTATATATGGCATTATATTTTACAGCATGTGCAACAGGCGACGGATACAGTAAAGTAATCACTCTCTTGCTGTTAAAGTCATATTTCTGGTACAGATGCTAAATGGGAATTTATTTGTATTTCTCTCTTAAAACTCTATATAATAGAATATATAGCTATATATAGCTATATATTCTGCATTTTTTGTCTCTCTGCATTTCTGCATTTCTTTACATAAATAAATTCTATAACTCACCCCGTGAACACCTGACGAAATATAATGGAAGAAGACCAGAGGCATCTATATTGGGGATGAGCTCGTACTGGTGAAGCTGTTGTTTCACCATCTGTAAATATTGCACTTATTTCTCATCTTTGTGGACTGTTATTCTCCTGGGGTGGGGAGAAGGGAAGACCCAGATCTAGCGGTGAGGGTGAAGGGTGAAGGTGAGGGTGAAGGGTGAAGGTGAGGGTTAGGGTGAGGGTGAAGGGTGAAGGTGAAGGGTGAGGGTGAAGGGTGAGGAGTGAGGGTGAGGGTGAAGGGTGAAGGGTGAAGGTGAAGGGTGAAGGTGAGGGTGAAGGGTGAAGGTGAGGGTTAGGGTGAGGGTGAAGGGTGAAGGTGAAGGGTGAGGGTGAAGGGTGAGGAGTGAGGGTGAGGGTGAGGGTGAGGGTGAAGGGTGAAGGGTGAGGGTGAAGATGAGCCCAATTGAGCAAAATGCAATAGAATATTAGAGGCCAAGAGTTGTTGCAGGAGAATCATGAGGAGGGCAGAGAAAAGCACGTTGGAGGTAATACTGTGGTGAGAAACCTCTGTTCATGAAGTCAGCTGTAAGACGTATGGAAGGGATTAAAAGATCTATTCAGGCTTTAGAAACTGAGGGACTTGTAGCAGTCAATGATTGTCAGAAGGCAGATCTTTTAGCCAGAGCTTTTCAGCAGGTCCAAAGTGGATCAGTTTGAGAAACACAATGTTGGAAAACCGACGATACGTAAACATGGATCATTCTGATTGTTTTCCTCCATCATGAGTTGCTTAAGGCAGTAAATACGGCCGGTCCAAGTGCTCCAGGAAAAGATTGGCTGATGTATGAGATATTTAAAAACCAAAAAGAGGGTGTACTGCAGTAAGTTCTTGCACTGGTAAATAATGTGTGGGCAGAAGGGCGTGTTCCAGATGCTTGGAGGCTGTGGTTATCCCCATTTTGAAACCAGGAAAGGAGGGAAAGAAACCAGGTTCATGTTGTCTATAAGTTGAAAAAGGAGAACTGGGTTGTCCCATATCAGATTGACTTTAGGAAGAGGAGGAGCACCATGGAGTCAGTATTATCTCTGGACTGTGACATTATAAAAGCATGTGTATGTAAAGAGGTTCTTGTTGCCGTGTTCTCACATATTGAGAGGCCTCTGACATGCTGCGGAGGAGGGGCTGCTAACAGAGCTATGATGCCGGCATTCCAGGCATTTCTACAGGACCAAAGAATTCAAGTCAGATTAGGCAGCACTTTATCTCAAAGAGTGAGTCATGATAATGGGGAGAGTCATGAGTCCAGTTCTGTTTAAAAACACAGTTTATTTTCGATAGTGGCCTGCACATGTCATACCGCCTCTCACCGGCAGGAGGCAACAATGCGCTGTGTGGCGCGCAGCCTGCCGGAAATACACGAGACGTCGACTTCCGGAGGGGACTTCCGGTTCACGCATGCGCAGCCTCAATCCCGTTGTAATAGTTTATTTTCATGCCACAAACATTGTTCTCCAGCCTTTAAAGTCGAGCGATACCACGTGTCACAAGATAAAGGTTTTACAACAGTGGAATATAAATGACTGACGTGCGACATTAAACAGAAGAATGGACTCGTGGGTTCGTTTCAATGCGCAGAGCCAGGCCAAGGAGAGAGTGTTCAGGTAAAGTGCGTGTTCAGGTCACGTGCGCGTGTTCAGGTCAAGTGCGTGTGTTCAGGTCAAGTGCGTGTTCAGGTCAAGTGCGTGTGTTCAGGTCAAGTGCGTGTTCAGGTCAAGTGCGTGTGTTCAGGTCAAGTGCGTGTTCAGGTCAAGTGCGTGTGTTCAGGTCACGTGCGCGTGTTCAGGTCAAGTGTGTGTTCAGGTCAAGTGCGTGTTCAGGTCACGTGCGCGTGTTCAGGTCAAGTGCGCGTGTTCAGGTCAAGTGCGTGTGTTCAGGTCACGTGCGCGTGTTCAGGTCAAGTGCGTGTGTTCAGGTCAAGTGCGTGTTCAGGTCACGTGCGCGTGTTCAGGTCAAGTGCGTGTGTTCAGGTCAAGTGCGTGTTCAGGTCACGTGCGCGTGTTCAGGTCAAGTGCGCGTTCAGGTCAAGTGCGTGTGTTCAGGTCAAGTGCGCATGTTCAGGTCAAGTGCGTGTTCAGGTCACGTGCGCGTGTTCAGGTCAAGTGCGTGTGTTCAGGTCAAGTGCGCGTGTTCAGGTCACGTGCGCGTGTTCAGGTCAAGTGCGTGTGTTCAGGTCACGTACGCGTGTTCAGGTCAAGTGCGCGTGTTCAGGTCACGTGCGCGTGTTCAGGTCAAGTGCGTGTGTTCAGGTCACGTGCGCGTGTTCAGGTCAAGTGCGTGATGAACGATGCTATGACCCAGGACCTGACACATGTAAATACATGAAACACATGTGTTTACATGTGTTGTAAACACATGTAAACACATGTGTTTACATGTGTTTACATGTGTTGTAAACACATGTGTTTACATGTGTTTACATGTAAACACATGTGTTTACATGTAAACACATGTGTTTACATGTAAACACATGTAAACACATGTAAACACATGTGTTTACATGTGTTTACATGTGTTTTACATGTGTTTACATGTAAATACATGTGTTTACATGTAAACACATGTGTTTACATGTAAACACATGTGTTTACATGTAAACACATGTGTTTACATGTAAACACATGTGTTTACATGTAAACACATGTGTTTACATGTAAACACATGTAAACACATGTGTTTACATGTAAACACATGTAAACACATGTAAACACATGTAAACACGGCAGATTTGCCCTGGACTCGTTCGTTTCCATTCCTTGTCCCGCGTTCACTCAGAACAATCTTCTGTGGAGTCATAATGAAGATTATTTTTCTATTTCAAGGATTAAAAGTAGTTGCCAAAATACATTTTAAAGTAAGAGTAAAGTAAACTAAAGTTACTAATTGTACAAAGTACAAAGTTGTGGTCGAAGAAACTAGTTAGTAATATTAGTTAATATAATTGGTGACAAAATTATAATCAATTCTCAAAATCAGTTTTTTTAGTGAAAGAAATACACAACAATAGGAAAACTCAACTCGTATCTAAAGGAGTGGTACAAAAAGTGACAAAAGCTTTATGTTGGAAGTGTATAATTACATAAGAGTCAAAATATAGTCAGGAAGTGACTCAAAGTAGTACATTTTTAAAAGTGACTGTGTAAATGTGCTGTTGCTGTGTTCAGGGCCGCCCAGTACGCCTGCACTCTGCTGGGGGCCACTGTGTGCAGATCCAGCTCTGGGGGCCACATGCACCTCACCATCTCCAAACTTGAGGCACACATGAGCCTGACCAGGAAGTGTGAGTGACAGTTGTGTACACGTACACGCATGAGCACACGTACACGCATGAGCACCCGTACACGCATGAGAACACGTACACGCATGAGCACACGTACACGCATGAGCACACGTACACGCATGAGAACACGTACACGCATGAGAACACGCATGAGCACACGTGCACACGTACACACATGAGCACACGTACACGCATGAGCACACGTACACGCATGAGCACACGTACACGCATGAGAACACGTACACGCATGAGAACACGTACACGCATGAGAACACGTACACGCATGAGAACACGTACACGCATGAGAACACGCATGAGCACACGTACACGCATGAGCACACGTACACGCATGAGCACACGTACACGCATGAACACACGTACACGCATGAGCACACGTACACGCATGAGCACACGTACACGCATGAGCACACGTACACGCATGAGCACACGTACACGCATGAGCACACGTGCACACGTACACACATGAGCACACGTACACGCATGAGCACACGTACACGCATGAGCACACGTACACGCATGAGCACACGTACACGCATGAGAACACGTACACGCATGAGAACACGTACACGCATGAGAACACGCATGAGCACACGTACACGCATGAGCACACGTACACGCATGAGCACACGTGCACACGTACACGCATGAGCACACGTACACGCATGAGCACACGTACACGCATGAGCACACGTACACGCATGAACACACGTACACGCATGAACACACCTACACGCATGAGCACACCTACACGCATGAACACACCTACACGCATGAACACACCTACACGCATGAACACACCTACACGCATGAACACACCTACACGCATGAACACACCTACACGCATGAACACACGTACACGCATGAGCACACGTACACGCATGAGCACACGTACACGCATGAGCACACCTACACGCATGAGCACACCTACACGCATGAGCACACCTACACGCATGAGCACACCTACACGCATGAGCACACCTACACGCATGAGCACACCTACACGCATGAACACACGTACACGCATGAGCACACGTACACGCATGAGCACACGTACACGCATGAGCACACCTACACGCATGAGCACACCTACACGCATGAGCACACCTACACGCATGAACACACCTACACGCATGAACACACCTACACGCATGAACACACCTATACGCATGAACACACCTACACGCATGAACACACGTACACGCATGAGCACACCTACACGCATGAACACACCTACACGCATGAGCACACCTACACGCATGAACACACCTACACGCATGAACACACCTACACGCATGAACACACCTATACGCATGAACACACCTACACGCATGAACACACGTACACGCATGAGCACACCTACACGCATGAACACACCTACACGCATGAACACACCTACACGCATGAACACACCTACACGCATGAACACACGTACACGCATGAGCACACGTACACGCATGAGCACACGTACACGCATGAACACACCTACACGCATGAACACACCTACACGCATGAACACACCTACACGCATGAGCACACGTACATACATGAGCACACGTACATACATGAGCACACGTACATACATGAGCACACGTACATACATGAGCACACGTACACACATGAGCACACGTACACGCATGAGCACACGTACACGCATGAGCACACGTACACGCATGAGCACATGTACACACATGAGCACACGTACACGTACATACATGAGCACACGTACATACATGAGCACACGTACACACATGAGCACACGTACATACATGAGCACACGTACATACATGAGCACACGTACACACATGAGCACACGTACACGCATGAGCACGCATGAGCACACGTACACGCATGAGCACGCGTACACACATGAGCACACGTACACGCATGAGCACACGTACACGCATGAGCACACGTACACGCATGAGCACACGTACACACATGAGCACACGTACACGCATGAGCACACGTACACGCATGAGCACACGTACACACATGAGCACACGTACACACATGAGCACACGTACACGCATGAGCACACGTACACGCATGAGCACACGTACACGCATGAGCACACACATGAGCACACGTACACACATGAGCACACGTACATGCATGAGCACACACATGAGCACACGTACATACATGAGCACACGTACATGCATGAGCACACACATGAGCACACACATGAGCACACGTACATACATGAGCACACGTACATACATGAGCACACGTACATGCATGAGCACACGTATGAGCATATACACACGCGTGAATACACATGAGCACACGTACATACATGAGCACACATACATACATGAGCACACGTACACACATGAGCACACGTACACACATGAGCATACGTACACACATGAGCACACATGAGCACACGTACATACATGAGCACACATACATACATGAGCACACATGAGCACACACATGAGCACACGTACACACATGAGCACACGAACACACATGAGCACACGTACACGCATGAGCACACGTACACGCATGAGCACACGTACACACATGAGCACACGAACACACATGAGCACACGAACACACATGAGCACACGTACACACATGAGCACACGTACATACATGAGCACACGTACGCACATGAGCACACGAACACACATGAGCACACGTACGCACACATGAGCACACGTACATACATGAGCACATGAGCACACACATGAGCACACGTACATACATGAGCACATGAGCACACACATGAGCACACGTACATACATGAGCACACATGAGCACACACATGAGCACACGTACATACATGAGCACACATACATACATGAGCACACATGAGCACACACATGAGCACACGTACACACATGAGCACACGTACATACATGAGCACACGTACGCACATGAGCACACGAACACACATGAGCACACGTACGCACACATGAGCACACGTACATACATGAGCACATGAGCACACACATGAGCACACGTACATACATGAGCACACATGATCACACACATGAGCACACGTACATACATGAGCACACATACATACATGAGCACATGAGCACACACATGAGCACACATACATACATGAGCACACGTACACACATGAGCACACGTACACACATGAGCACACGTGCACACATGAGCACACGTGCACACATGAGCACACGTACACACATGAGCACACGTACATACATGAGCACACGTACATACATGAGCACACGTACATACATGAGCACACGTACATACATGAGCACACGTACATACATGAGCACACATACATACATGAGCACACATACATACATGAGCACACGTACACACATGAGCACACGTACGCACACATGAGCACACGTACATACATGAGCACATGAGCACACGCGTGAATACACATGAGCACACGTACATACATGAGCACACGTACATACATGAGCACACATGCACACATGAGCACACGTACACACATGAGCACACGTACACACATGAGCACACATGCACACATATGAACACACATGAGCACACACGTGCACACACACACATACATACACGTACACACATGAGCACACGTACACACATGAGCACACGTACACACGAGCACACGTACATACATGAGCACACGTACACACGAGCACACGTACATACATGAGCACACGTACACACATGAGCACACATGCACACATGAGCACACACGTGCACACACACATACATACACGTACACACATGAGCACACGTACACACATGAGCACACGTACACACGAGCACACGTACATACATGAGCACACGTACATACATGAGCACACGTACACACATGAGCACACATGCGCACATATGAACACACATGAGCACACACGTGCACACACACACATACATACACGTACACACATGAGCACACGTACACACATGAGCACACGTACACACGAGCACACGTACATACATGAGCACACGTACACACATGAGCACACATGCACACATGAGCACACACGTGCACACACACATACATACACGTACACACATGAGCACACGTACACACGAGCACACGAGCACACGTACATACATGAGCACACGTACACACATGAGCACACATGCACACATATGAACACACATGAGCACACACATGCACACACACATACATACACGTACACACATGAGCACACGTACACACATGAGCACGATGCTGTGGAACCTGCAGCATGTTCTTGTTCTCCCTCAGTGTTGCGTTTGGGGAACTCAGCAGAGGCTCTGGAGGCCGCCAAGAGGAGCATCCACCTGAAGGACAGTGTTCTGCGCCTCTGCTTAACGCTCAGCCACCTCAACAGAGCCATGTACTTTGCATGTGATAACCTGCTGTGGGCCTCTAAGACGGGGCTCCTGCCCACACTGGACCAGCCCAAGTGGAGCCAGAGGTCCTTCAGGTTAGTCTTCCAAAGGTCACGTTTGTCCTAAACCATCATTTCATGCTTTGTATCGTTTTAGTGAAATTGGATTAGATGACACAATAAACTACCCAAATAAATACAAATACATCTAGTTTTAAAGGATTTACAACCTGATATTACATTTTTTTTTAATTATTAGCAGACTCTGGACCCGAGATAGTTATTTTGGGGGTCCTGGCCTGAAAAGTTTGTAAACCCTCGTCATAGAGCGGAGCTGCAATGCTTTTTATTATCATCCAGTGGTGAACGTTTTTGACCTAAGAGTCAAAAACGAATGCTTTCCAATGGCAGGTGATGTGCAGTGTAAATGTACTCGATGTCTAACACTAAGAGGGCGTTTGTGTGTTTGCATTCACAGATATTACCTCTTTGCTCTGATCATGAATCTGGTGCGTGATCTGTACGAGCTGCGGCTGCTCAGTGAGAGTGAGGCTCGCTGCAGAGCCACCAAAGCAGCAGCAGAAGAAGAGCTCCACACTGTCCCCTGTGCGAGGTCACAACTGCAGCTGCTGCTCAGCGTGTTGCACAACAATCCTTCACTGCTGCTGGACCTGGTGAAGAACAGCTGTGACCTGTTCATTCCCCTTGACCGCCTTGGGCTCTACGCCACTGGCCCCGGCTTTGTGGGAGCCTGTGGGCTGACCTCATCACTTCTGTCCATCCTCACCATCGTTCACCCCTGGCTAAAACTCAAACCTTGAGGCCTTCATGCCCTGGCTCAGACTGGGGCCCTGAGCGAAGAGGCGCTCCAGCACGTCCCGCTGGACAAGACCTGTGCAAGTCCACCGCCCGTGGAAGTCCACCGCCCGTGGAAGTCCACCGCCCGTGGAAGTCCACCGCCCGTGGAAGTCCACCGCCCGTGGAAGTCCAGCACTCAGGGATCTGTGGTGACCGTTGTAATGACTCAAAACGAGAATATCAACAGTAGCACAGTCTGAAAATAATTGCAATCTAACATTAACAAAAGCATTACTTCAAAGTAGTTCTCTGTATAATCCAAATAACCTGAAGATGTATACGGTGGAGAGAATAAGAGGTAAGAACGCCTCCTCAGCCGGAGCATCAGAACATACTCAAGACCAGGCTGTTAAAGTAAAAAACCAAAGGCTTTATTGGAGATCACGGCCTTTACACACTTAAAACAAACACAAGAATAAACTTAAATAAACTTGGTGGGTTCCGTTTTGATGGAGTCACTCCTGGGTCTCCATGCTCTCATCCTCTGCGTCTCCGCCCTCCTCCAGCGCCTCGTCCTCCTCCTCTTTCCTCTCTGGGGGCTTCTCATAGGCCTTCTCTGATGGAGTGACGATGACTCCGTCCCACGTGGACATCTCTGAGGCCAGGTCTGAACACAAGACACTTTTCAACTATCGGGACTCAACAAGACTCACGTTTATGTGAAAGACTAAAAAGCATGTATCTGAACGTGTAAACATACAGCATGTTTGAGCAAGCAAGTATTGTCAAAGACAAATCTGCAGCAAATATCAAACATTTTCTATATCACATCCCCAATATTAGAACCAGAGATTTAATACATAATCACTGTTTTTATACTGTAAAAAACATGCCACAAGTGTTTTGTACACTGTCATGTGCCTTTAATCTGAATAAAACTTATGTGACTGTGACTGCTCAGACTGTCAGTGCTTCTGCTCAGACTGACTGCTTCTGCTCAGACTGTCAGTGCTTCTGCTCAGACTGTCAGTGCTTCTGCTCAGACTGTCAGTGCTTCTGCTCAGACTGTGACTGCTTCTGCTCAGACTGTGACTGCTTCTGCTCAGACTGTGACTGCTTCTGCTCAGACTGTCAGTGCTTCTGCTCAGACTGTCAGTGCTTCTGCTCAGACTGTCAGTGCTTCTGCTCAGACTGTGACTGCTTCTGCTCAGACTGTGACTGCTTCTGCTCAGACTGTCAGTGCTTCTGCTCAGACTGTCAGTGCTTCTGCTCAGACTGTCAGTGCTTCTGCTCAGACTGTCAGTGCTTCTGCTCAGACTGTCAGTGCTTCTGCTCAGATTGTCAGTGCTTCTGCTCAGGTACAGAGGTTAGGACAAATGACTCACAGCTTGCGTCTCCCTCTAGTCCCAGGATCTTCCTGTAGCCTCCATGAGACAGGACTCGAACCAAAGTCTGAGCTGTGAAGCACACCATATCCTGCAAAGACGGGACAGACTCACATGAGGGACACAGACTCACATGAGGGACACAGACTCACATGAGACACACAGACTCACATGAGGGACACAGACTCACATGAGACACACAGACTCACATGAGGGACACAGACTCACATGAGGGACACAGAGGGACACAGACTCACATGAGACACACAGACTCACATGAGACACACAGACTCACATGAGACACACAGACTCACATGAGGGACACAGACTCACATGAGGGACACAGACTCACATGAGACACACAGACTCACATGAGGGACACAGACTCACATGAGGGACACAGAGGGACACAGACTCACATGAGACACACAGACTCACATGAGACACACAGACTCACATGAGACACACAGACTCACATGAGGGACACAGACTCACATGAGGGACACAGACTCACATGAGACACACAGACTCACATGAGGGACACAGACTCACATGAGACACACAGACTCACATGAGGGACACAGACTCACATGAGGGACACAGAGGGACACAGACTCACATGAGACACACAGACTCACATGAGACACACAGACTCACATGAGACACACAGACTCACATGAGGGACACAGACTCACATGAGACACACAGACTCACATGAGGGACACAGACTCACATGAGACACACAGACTCACATGAGGGACAGACTCACATGAGGGACACAGACTCACATGAGGGACAGCGCACAAACATCCAAACACAGAGTTAACAATGTGACAGGATTATAGTCTGAAGTGTTCTAGTGAGTCATGGTGAGGACACGCGTGTGAAGCTCAGAGACGCTCAGTGTGCAGATAATACTCGTAGACTCGGACACTGACTTGTAGGTTCAGACTTAAGTATTTACTTCAGAAGTTCACAAGCTCGTACTCTGATCTTTCAGCTTTGGTGGACTTGACGTTGTAGGAAATAAATCAGATTTCTACCGTTACTTTTAATGGTGTTTGGCAGCAAACTGAAACCAAACCTACTGTAACTGACATTTTATGTCGGTTGGTTTCTATAAAGAGTTACATTATTTTCACCTACTGTAGTCGTACATCAGCCCTGGGATAACGTCTATAGCCTAAGCCCTCAGTGCTGTCTCCCTAGTTCCCTTCCAAGACTCATAGGAGTCAGATCCTTTCTGCGGCATCCAGAGTCTTGCACTTCTCTGCCCGCAGTTTTTTTGCATCAGCTTTCAGCTCCCTCAACTCACCCGTTCTGCCTGAAGTAGGTTCTGCCTCAGAGGCGCACCTGCCGTCTACTCCCGCCTTGAGGCCTGCCATATCGGCTTTGGAGATAAAGCCAAAGTAATCTTGACAGTTAACCTGGTCTGGACCTGGTCTGGACCAGGTCCAGACCAGGTCCAGACCAGGTTAACACTAGAGTTCTTGTCACTACGGAAACTCTGTTCCATTCCACCCAAGGCGGTTCAGAGCTCTAAGGATTATGAGCCTACATTGCCCAAATGAAGCAGGTTTTGGCTTAATCTTGTTTTCGTGGAATTCCCTCTTTGAAGCATCATCTTCCTCTCACTTCATTCATTACATTTAAAGTGATGTTTTCCCAACACTGTATAGACAGGGCAGGGCGCCTGCCTCGCCAACAGCGCTCCCTGCCCTGTCAATCAAATGATGCAGTGCTAATCACTTGAAAAATAAACGCAATTAATAGTGAAACGTGGCTCCTGCCACAATCTGAGGTCATTACGTCATCCAACTCTAGAACCTAAACGCAATTTATAGAAACCAAATCTTTAATTTCCCTTCATTCTCATGGCCTAATACCATTACATCATCATCACATAGGTGTACTTTTTTGGCCTAAGGAATTTAATTTATTATTTTCTTGAAATTGTAACAAAGTTCTTAAAATATATTTTGATATGAATAATCCTATTTTAACATAGTAATCTTGACATGTAAAGACTGACCTGCTGCTCCAGGGTCATGACCGTGTGGACCCTAAAGTTTCCACTTTCACATGGGTCTGTGATGCCGACAGATCCAGGCAGGAAGAGGCCGGCGGCCAGCATCTGCAGGCAGCGTCTGAAACAACACGTTTTACTACAACGCTCTTCCATTTGACCACATTAAACAGATTATAGGTGGTCAAGAAAAACATGAGTAATTTCATTTTTGAGCTGGAATTTTGGGGTGTAATCCAGATCCAGAGGACAGACCTGTAGGCCACGTTGAGAGAGAGCGGCTGTCTGGAGGGGTTGTTCATCACTGCAGAATGTCCCTGCAACACAAGCAACAGTTGGTCTACAGCCACAGCGTCACCACCGCGCAGTCATCCCCGCGCAGTCACCACCGCACAATCATCACCGCGCAATCATCACCGCGCAGTCATCACCGCGCAATCATCACCGCGCAGTCACCACCGCGCAATCACCGCGCAATCACCGCGCAATCATCACCGCGCAATCACCACCGCGCAATCACCGCGCAGTCACCACCGCGCAGTCATCACCGCGCAATCATCACCGCGCAATCACCGCGCAATCACCGCGCAATCATCACCGCGCAATCATCACCGCGCAATCATCACCGCGCAGTCACCACCGCGCAGTCACCACCGCGCAGTCATCCCCGCGCAGTCACCACCGCGCAGTCACCACCGCGCAGTCACCACCGCGCAGTCACCACCGCGCAGTCACCACCGCGCAGTCACCACCGCGCAGTCACCACCGCGCAGTCACCACCGCGCAGTCACCACCACACAGTCATCACCACACAGTCATCACCACACAGTCATCACCACACAGTCACCACCACACAGTCACCACCACACAGTCACCACCACGCAATCATCACCACGCAGTCACCACCACGCAGTCACCACCACGCAGTCACCACCACGCAGTCACCACCACGCAGTCACCACCACGCAGTCACCACCACACAGTCACCACCACACAGTCACCACCACACAGTCATCACCACACAGTCATCACCACACAATCATCACACAGTCACCACCACACAGTCACCACCACGCAGTCACCACCACGCAGTCACCACCACGCAGTCACCACCACGCAGTCACCACCACGCAGTCACCACCACGCAGTCACCACCACGCAGTCACCACCACACAGTCATCACCACACAGTCATCACCACACAGTCATCACCACACAGTCATCACCACACAGTCATCACCACACAGTCACCACCACACAGTCACCACCACACAGTCACCACCACACAGTCACCACCACACAGTCACCACCACACAGTCACCACCACACAGTCACCACCACACAGTCACCACCACACAGTCACCACCACACAATCATCACCACACAATCATCACCACACAGTCACCACCACACAGTCACCACCACACAATCACCACCACACAGTCACCACCACACAGTCACCACCACACAGTCACCACCACACAGTCACCACCACACAGTCACCACCACACAGTCACCACCACACAGTCACCACCACACAGTCACCACCACACAGTCACCACCACACAGTCATCACCACACAGTCATCACCACACAGTCATCACCACACAGTCATCACCACACAGTCACCACCACACAGTCACCACCACACAGTCACCACCACACAATCATCACCACACAATCATCACACAATCACCACCACACAGTCATCACCACACAGTCATCACCACACAGTCACCACCACACAATCACCACACAGTCACCACCACACAGTCACCACCACACAGTCACCACCACACAGTCACCACCACACAGTCACCACCACACAGTCACCACCACACAGTCATCACCACACAGTCATCACCACACAGTCATCACCACACAGTCATCACCACACAGTCATCACCACACAGTCACCACCACACAGTCACCACCACACAGTCACCACCACACAGTCATCACCACACAGTCATCACCACACAGTCACCACCACACAGTCACCACCACACAGTCACCACCACACAGTCATCACCACACAGTCATCACCACACAGTCATCACCACACAGTCATCACCACACAGTCACCACCACACAGTCACCACCACACAGTCACCACCACACAGTCACCACCACACAGTCACCACCACACAGTCACCACCACACAGTCACCACCACACAGTCACCACCACACAGTCACCACCACACAGTCACCACCACACAGTCACCACCACACAGTCACCACCACACAGTCACCACCACACAGTCATCACCACACAGTCATCACCACAGTGACAGGGACATACCAGCAGGTCCAGGATCCAGGGCGTGAGCGGCTCAAAGCCAGGGAAACGCAAGCGCAGGTCCTTGAGCAGACGAATCAGAACCTTCACCCTGACAAGAAAATGTATCAATAATAAGTGGATTTATTTGATTCCAGACATGTGCAAAAGACAAATTTCCTTTTCACAGTATTTGGGACACGGTGGGGCTGGAATTTATTTTGTTTCTCCTATTGATACTTGAGTGACATAACATTGGGGGAGACAAAGTGCACAAATTACAAATGCAGCACAATACAGTTTTAGAGCGTCTAAAATAGGGGCCTTTAAGATTATTGCATCCAGTCCCCCAGATGTTTTAATCTGGCCTGCAAAACATTTCTAACTCACTTTATTAAATTTCCTATAGAAATATAGTGTTTTTATCCCTAGAACTACAAGTCCTTTGCAGCAGTAGCACCCTCCCTGCTCAGCCGCACACTTCCTCAAACGTCTCCCCTTGGCAAGACTCTGCGCCCCCCAAACAAGCGCACACCGCACACTGAAGATCTGCACATGAATCATTTGTCAATAAGCTTAAACTATAAAAAGACTGAGCTCACATTGAGTTTTCATAATCAGAAATCATATCAAAAGTCCATATTCCTGTTCCTGCTGCTGATGTATGACTATGGACTCAGTCTTTCACCTGCTGCAGTGTCCACATGGAACCATTACCCAGCTGTAGAAAGCCATTTATTTCTTATGGTTTTATTTTGTTACATTATGTTCAGCCCACGGCCCAGCCTGAGCTTCGGAGTTCACTCCAAAAACTCATTGAAATTTATCAATAAACCAACATCGAGTGATGATTTGAAATGACAGGATCTTAATTAAATTGAAACCTGATGTCATTGCACACCCAGGTCACAATGCAGTTTCCTAAGATGACTAGAAGATTTAAATCAAACAGAGCAAACTTACGTAGACTGAGAGGCGTTTTCCTCAAACCAGCGGGCGTGGCGGATGGCAGCCAGAGCACTTTGAAGAACCTTGATATCCACTGAAATGACAGAACAGTGTGAATGTCTGAAGAGTGCAGCTCCTGTGAGGGTTCTGTGGCTCTTACAGTGGAGCTCAGGGTCCAGTTTGCGCAGGTTTGGAGGAACCGTAGTGATCAGAATCTTTACAGTGGCATCTGCAGAGCTAATTTCAAAACCCGTCTCATTGGTCAGCATAGACAGCACTGGAAGGACAAGAGGCGCCATCAGATGAGGGAAAATGACACAGGTACCACGGCTCCACCCACATACCTTCTGTCGGGTCCTGGGCTCGCAGGGTCTCCACCACTTTGTTCCCCAGAGCAGCTACGGCCTCCACTGGAAATGCAAAGCAGAAAAACACCATCTCATGCAGGTATAATCAAGGAGTCTTGGATAATAATTCGTTTCAGAATGATTTCATTGCAACCTCTACCAATAACCAAGTCTAATTTTAGGTAAGGCGGGTGAAATGTCCTGGCTAATCATTTATATACATTTAAATCCATCACTCAGTATATTGACCTTATTCTGCCCTGCTCACTTTCCTTTTTTTGCCATAAATCAGCACTTCTCTTGTAACAACACTTCGGATCCAGCAGGAACTTGAGGGAAAAGTCTCACAGCTTAATGCTCTAAAATAGATTGATTTGTGTAAAATAGCCAACGTTCATGTGACCAACAAGTCAACAATACAGATTCCCTGGGCGGCCTGAAAACCCTTTATAGTATGTACAACTTAATATTCTCTCAAGGTTGGCAGCCCTATGTTAACTAATACAACCGAAAGAAGGATGATGTTGTTTGGCGGCGCCAAGACGGGCCTTTCAGAATATAGTGAATATCTGTTCTCAGAAAACATCTGCGAGAGAAGCAGAAACTAATCTACTAGGATCTAAACTCCATTGAGTCTTTGGGGGGAGCTCAGTGTTCTTGCTGAGGTTGGAGGACAGTTTGCCTACAGCGGCGCTCGCAACAAGTCAAAGAGTGTGATCATATTGGCTTTCCAGGCGGCGCGAGCATGGTTTTCTTAATACCTGGCGGTATCTTTTGGCGGGGGCCCGCCGCAGCATCGCAACATCTTTTGGGCATGGCGGGGGCCCGCCGCAGCAAGGCCGGCCCCCGCCATGCCAAAACCCCTCAGCGAGAACACTGGAGCTGGAGAAGGCCTCGTCCAATGGTCACTCATAATTACAAGATCAATTGGGGAAAAATAATGCAACACTGGCTGGAAATAAATCTTTTCATATTGCAGAAGCTGAAACTATGCCACAGCGAAGCTGTAATCAAAGTTAGTTCTACAAAATATTAGAGCCTGAGCCCCTTTTTCTGTGGCGACTTTATTTTTAAGACAGTGTAATTCATGATCAAGTCTGTGTCTCATTCATCCAGGAGTGTTCCATTGTAGACAAAGATTTTTTTAAATGTATTTTATGATCATGAATTCCAGACCCAGATATATAATTGACAATTAGAAATTACTGAATCTCTAACCCTATTATGAATAAATGAAGATCCAAAATAAGATTAGTAATTCGAGTCAAAATTAAAAAAAAAAAGTAAATCCAACAAAGCACTTCATTTTAATTTGGGGTCTAACCCTACATCAGGTCTACAGCCACCAACCTTCATCATTGGAGATTTTAAGCTTGACAAGCAGATTTAAAAACTAAATTTAACCACCACATTTATCACCTCGAGCTTTTATCTAGACCCAAATGGGTTTGATCTTTTAGCGATCTGGAGCGGGTGATCCACGCTTTTATCTCTGCACGTGTCTTTTAACTGGCACACGTCGTAGAGCACATGCTACACATGTTTAACACTGCATTGGCTCCTCGTTCATTTTAAAATGTATTGACATTTTTATTAGTTTTAAAGTGCTTCAGAGACTGGCCCCTGCACTTCAGACCTCATTGTTCCCAAAGCTCCTGCAAACTCGGTCGCACTCGTGAGTTTAAAACATGCCACTCTCTGTTGAGCTTTTGCTCCTGCAGGTCCCGGGACAAGCTCAGTGTGAAACAAAGCGCCAGTTTCAGGTGTTTTTTTTATTAAAAATGTAAATAAAAAAAATATCGAGGCACTAAAAAAAATCAAAGCCTTTTTTTCCCCGAATTACTCTGTTTACTCGTTTAAAGAAATAGGATTTTTTGTCAAGTTGAGAACTCAAGCGAGTGTTTGCCCCTTTTTTTTCATCCCCCACCCTCCTGTTGTTTCCAAGACGCCGCCGCCTCCCATCAAACCTCATGCTTCAAGAGCAGCCCTGGTGTAGAGGCACTTACGTGTGGGCAGGATCTTGAGAATAACAACCAGGTCGGCTACATTATGTCCAGTCGTCATTGTGCCCTTCTTGTAGGAGCCGACTTGGCGAACTTCTTCAATTTGCTGAGAGAACACACAAAATACAGAAGGTTTTTTTTTCGAAGACAAACATGTATGTTCCTGTTCTTGTTGGTCGTGGTCACTTACCACTTCAAAGTTTCCCGGTGCAACAATCAGATTGTCAATGACATTATTGATTTTGGTGACCAGAGACAAAATGGATGACTACATGGGAGGAAGAGAGAAATGTGAGTGTTTGGCTTGTCCCTGGGCACAGAGGGTCACACAGCCATTCTGACCTGCTCGGCTGAAGTGGGGCTCAGATCTTGGTTCCTCTTGAGCAGACACTCATTGAAGGCAGTCTCATCCGGAGCAGGTTTAACCCGCGGGAAGGCCATCTCACACTGAAACAGAAGGTCAGCACAAGGGTCACTTAGTACTGGAGCTCACGGGATCACACTGGACACAATGTGCTACTCACCACATAGAAGTCAAAGGGGATGTGTGGGACGAACGGCCGGTACCTGAAAGGACAGCAGGACGTGGCTTTATTGAAACATACAAGGTGAGGGCCACAGACTGGTGAACAAGACAGTAAATTGTTCAGTTTAGCAAAGGTTTAATGTGCCTCAGCACCATCCAACCCGTAGGAACCTTAATTCTGAGTTTATTTTACAATCTTAAAAATGGGGACTAGGCTTTAGCCCAGAGCTACACTCACCCTTGCACCAGTCCTCCTCGGGCCCCGAAGCGGCCTCCTCTGCCTCTGCCGCGGTCTCCTCTGCAGCAAACACACACATTAGACACATGCAAGTAACAGTTGTACAAACTGGGCCGTTCCCTCAATACGCTGTATCGTAACTTGTCATGTGCGTGTGTAGGGAATGCAGTGAAGCTGGATAGACTCTTTTGTCGTTCCCCAATACTACTGCTCTCATTACGCACAAAACGCGCAGTGTAAAGGAAATCGAGGAGCAAAACTGTATCGATATGATTAGAAACCGTGTAAGAGAGTGAAACAAGAGGTGCGATGCTGACACTGTGGCGTGTGCAGAGCCAAAGTGGTTCAACTTCTTACATTTATGAAAACATAATGCAGAGATTTGTAACAGAAAGAGTCAATAGTTTGCAGTGTGTAGTGTTTACTAGAGCCTCAATCTGTTCTGCAAAAGTGCAGAAGGGCTCCGGGTGATGCTGGAGCTGGGGCAGAACAGAGGAGGAACAGAGCATAACGAGTTGCTAATATTATATAAAAAAGTCAGAAGACAGAAAATTAGATTTCTTATTTATTTCTTAGTTGAGGGCCCCAGAACCCACTTACTGTTTAGTCCAAGCACTGTCCTGGGATTTTTCTCAGGTTTATTTATCAGAATTATTTGGGGTTTGTTTGGTCTTGAATTTAATATATTCATGTTTACAAAACTTCAAAAACATTTATTTGCACCCTTCACTTTTAAAAATATTGAGCAAAAATAGTGTTTCTATCATCAAATATTTAGTCTTTAAGAAAAATAAAATTGATTTTGTTCTTCAAGTCCATGGATTCTTAAAATAGTTTTGTTTAGTTATTGGTACTTTGACAACATAAATACTACTTACACATTTATGGTTTAGGCGACCTGCTGATCCTTAAATGGAACAGCAACATTTGGGCGGTTCAGCACAGAGTCTGCTTTTAATTGCAGTTTGGACATTAGTGCAGCCAAGACAAAGAGTGGACTTGACTTAAATCGTAATGAAGTCTCTTTATCACGCGTTAACAGGTTATCGAATGCCAAACAGCCTAACAGAAAATGACTTTCAGGATCAGCCTGCAGCTGATGTTATCCTAGGTGAGACTATGTAAGACAGGGGTTCATCCGGGCGGAGCTGAAGGTAAAACTACAACACTCCTGGAGAGGACAAGCAGGGCAATGTTCACAGTCCGTCCCCTAAAGGTAAGACTTGTCCCTAATTTGGAGGCTGCTGGTATGTGAATGAAAAGCCTCGTGTTACACATCCTTTGAGGAAGAACTCACAATTACATTAGGCTACTATAATAATTAACTTAATTAACTGTAGGCTATGCTAAATACAATACCATTAGTATTTTTCCTTCTGTGTAACTGATTGCGCAGACCTGTCCACAAGCAGCCCAGTGTTTGGAGGTTAATTTACTCACCTTTGCCTATATTGAGTATTCATTGTATCTAACCAATAACAACAAACCTCCAAATATAACTAAATAACTTTTATTTTATTCAAAATGTCCTTCTTGGGAGAGGATTTAAACCCCCATAATGAGCCTCGTGTGTGATGTTGGTTAAATGCCTTTTCAAAACCACGTTTATCTTTGGGTGATGATGAAGATGCTCTTAAAACATACACTGCACATATAAAGCAATTCTAATGCACAGGACAATAATTCATGTACATATTTTTCAGCTGTTATTGTACATGAGGGTTGGTCAATCAACATTTTCCTGAGCTGAAAATCAGTCCCACTCCGGCTGATTTAAAGCAATGATGCTAGCTTCATTCATGCATTAGCCTGACTGAGCTAACAAACAACCGATTCGTGCTGATAACAAGAGCCTGGGCTGTGAGCACTGGACCCGGGCAAAGACGCGTGGTGGTGGGCGCGACATCTTACCTCATTGCGTAAGACGTTTTGAAGATTTATTGATCAAAAAAACGAGAATAGCTCGGTTTGTCAGTGTGAAGCTGAAGCGGCCGATCTGAGCAGAGGGGGATCCGGAAGTGCGAGACGAGCTTTCTTCTTCTTCTTCGTTTTCGGCAGGCTAGACACCGCTTCTTCTTCTTCTTTGTTTTCGGCAGGCCAGACCTCACCAACTCATGTGTCCAGCACGTGTGGAGCCAGAGTGAGCCGTGCCAGCTAACACCAGAGACACCAGAGGACACCAGAGGACACCAGAGACACCAGAGACACCAGAGACACCAGAGGACACCAGAGACACCAGAGGACACCAGAGACACCAGAGGACACCAGAGACACCAGAGACACCAGAGACACCAGAGACACCAGAGGACACCAGAGACACCAGAGACACCAGAGGACACCAGAGACACCAGAGGACACCAGAGGACTTCGTGAGGGACAAAGATCGAGGAGCTGGAGTTTCTTTACAGTGGTTAATCTACTTCGTTGCAGCGGGTTTTGTCTCGAAAGTAAAGCTCTGGTAAGGAACATCTCAAACGTGATGCTGATGGTGAGGTTCAGCACAACAAAGTGACTGCTACTTACTCTGGTGATGTGAATGAATCCAGTTTGATTAAGTTTTATGTTATTTAGATTTTACACTGATTAATAGTTATTCCGCATGATAACGATGTTAAGAAGTGAAATATCCTAAGAAGGTGGTGTGTATTCTATGTTTGCTTATGAGCTCAAATGTGGTCATCTTTTAGCTGAGGATGTCCTTTTACAATGTATCACGTTACTGTTCGCGTTTGGAATTCTACCAGGCATTATGATTAATAGTTAGCTCATGATTATAGTGGTGTATTTTGTGTAGTTATGCATCTTAAATTAAAGACTTGGCACGGGATTAACCTGCACTCGCACTGAATGTCATATCTATGATGTAAAATGCACTTAAAACATTGTGTGTTTTATGTATTGACTGTGTGGGAAGTATAACTGTGTCAGTGGTTCCTGGACATCAGCAGCAAATATATCTTAAATCCTTAGAAACGCCAGATGCCTTTTTTTAGGTACAAAACTACAATGAAAAGTAATAAGAAACTTCACTAAAAAGGCCTACTCATCAGATTCTCCATCTGTTCTTCTGTATCTACCTCTGGATCTACCTGCGTTGCACCAATGAAATTTCCCCATGTGGGACAATAAAGGAATATCTTATCTTATCTTAAATAATGAGTCCAAATGGTACACAACTATAGAATAAAGACCAAGAATCACTACAATGCTAAAGACTGCGCACCTGGCCTTTTATTCCAGTCAGAGACATCTTTTAGTTGTATCATGAGGTCAGATGTATTTATTTTCATATAAAGTGGCCTCAATTGTTGGATGTGTGAAGCAGAGACTTTATAGTCAAGCCTAGAACCATCTCGAGGATTCAGCTTGTTGATCTAAGCATCTGCAGCTATTTTGGCACCGTTTCCTATTCAATTTATTTTTGTAACGCCCAAAATCACGAGGGACGATTTCCCAGAGTCCTCTGTCCTTAGACCCTCCTTCTCAGCCAGGAAAAACTACAAAAAACCTCCTTGGGAAAAAGTATAAACCTGGAGGAGTTCCAGAGTGAAGGAGAGATCTGACTCTCACAGACGTGAGGGAGACTGGAGCTGGAGCCACTCAGGAGGAAAACCAGTTCCTCAGGAGGAGAACCAGTTCTTCAGGAGGAGAACCAGTTCTTCAGGAGGAGAACCAGTTCATCAGGGGGAGAACCAGTTCTTCAGGAGGAGAACCAGTTCTTCAGGAGGAGAACCAGTTCATCAGGGGGAGAACCAGTTCTTCAGGAGGAGAACCAGTTCATCAGGGGGAGAACCAGTTCATCAGGGGGAGAACCAGTTCTTCAGGAGGAGAACCAGTTCTTCAGGAGGAGAACCAGTTCATCAGGGGGAGAACCAGTTCATCAGGGGGAGAACCAGTTCTTCAGGAGGAGAACCAGTTCATCAGGGGGAGAACCAGTTCCTCAGGAGGAGAACCAGTTCTTCAGGAGGAGAACCAGTTCTTCAGGAGGAGAACCAGTTCTTCAGGAGGAGAACCAGTTCATCAGGGGGAGAACCAGTTCTTCTAGGCAGATGGAGTAGAGACCGCTTCACCAGGAGAGGATCATCTGAGTCCACAGGTCATCGATGAGCCTGATCCACTCCCCTCTGGGAAGTGAGAAAAAGAAAAGGCAATGAACAGTTTGCAAGTGGAATTAAATATTAAATGTAGTTTGATCGAATAAGTCTTTAGAAGAGGATAGTGTTCAAGCTGCCATACTTCCCTCATAGTTGCTCCTAGGGCAGCGGAGCTGAAACTGTAGCTTTATATTTCTGTTCCTAACTGGCCTGAACAGAAGACATTTAAAGAGGAACGTTTTAAGCCTGGACTTAAATTAAGAGACTGTGTCGGCCTCTTTAACATGGACAGAGCTGATTCCATAACACAGGAGCTCTACCTCCTACTGTGCTTTTAGAGACTCTTGGCACCACCAGAAGGCCGGCATTCTGAGAGTGAACAGCTCTGTTTGGATGATATGATTCTATAGCATCTTTGAGGTGGGAGGGGCCATGTCATTTATAACATTGTAAGTCAGGAGTAGGATTTTAGAGGCGTAATGTGCTCTCGTATTTTTGTTCCTGTTAGTAATCTTGCTGCTGCATTTTGAACCAGTTGAAAGCTTTTTATAGAGCTTTTAGGACCTGCTGTGAGCAGGAGTTACAATAGTCTAATCTAGTCGTTACAAATGCAGGAGATGTTTTTCAGCATCACTTTTAGGCAGGATTCTTCTGATTTTGGCTCTTGTTGCGCAAATGGAAATAGTCTGTTTTACAAGCTTGATTTATATGAGCTTTAAATGAGAGCTTCTGGTCAAAATAAGACTCCAAGATTTCTTACAGTAGAACTAGAGGCTTCACTGACATTGTCCAGTGTGACTATCTGCTCAGATAGAGCGTCTCGTAGATGTTTAGGACCAGCACAACGACCTCCAGCACAATGACCTCCAGCACAACGACCTCCAGCACAATGACCTCCAGCACAACGACCTCCAGCACAACGACCTCCAGCACAACGACCTGCAGCACAACGACCTCCTGCACAACGACCTCCAGCACAATGACCTCCAGCACAATGACCTCCAGCACAATGACCTCCTGCACAATGACCTCCTGCACAATGACCTCCAGCACAACGACCTCCAGCACAACGACCTGCAGCACAACGACCTGCAGCACAACGACCTCCTGCACAACGACCTCCAGCACAATGACCTCCAGCACAACGACCTCCAGCACAATGACCTCCAGCACAACGACCTCCAGCACAACGACCTCCAGCACAACGACCTGCAGCACAACGACCTCCTGCACAACGACCTCCAGCACAATGACCTCCAGCACAACGACCTCCAGCACAATGACCTCCAGCACAACGACCTCCAGCACAATGACCTCCTGCACAATGACCTCCTGCACAATGACCTCCAGCACAACGACCTCCAGCACAACGACCTGCAGCACAACGACCTGCAGCACAACGACCTGCAGCACAACGACCTCCTGCACAATGACCTCCAGCACAATGACCTCCAGCACAACGACCTCCAGCACAATGACCTCCAGCACAACGACCTCCAGCACAACGACCTCCAGCACAACGACCTGCAGCACAACGACCTCCTGCACAACGACCTCCAGCACAATGACCTCCAGCACAACGACCTCCAGCACAATGACCTCCAGCACAACGACCTCCAGCACAATGACCTCCTGCACAATGACCTCCTGCACAATGACCTCCAGCACAACGACCTCCAGCACAACGACCTGCAGCACAACGACCTGCAGCACAACGACCTGCAGCACAACGACCTCCTGCACAATGACCTCCAGCACAATGACCTCCAGCACAACGACCTCCAGCACAATGACCTCCTGCACAATGACCTCCTGCACAATGACCTCCTGCACAATGACCTCCTGCACAATGACCTCCTGCACAATGACCTCCAGCACAGTGACCTCCTGCACAATGACCTCCTGCACAATGACCTCCAGCACAATGACCTCGGTTTTTTCAGGGTTAAGAAGCAGATAATTAATTGTCATCCAGGTTTTTATCTCCTTCACACAAGCACTAAGTCTGTCTGATCGCTCTGATCAGGTTCATTGATAAATACAGCTGAGTGTCATCTGCATAGCAGTGGAAGTTAATGCCATGTGACCTGATCATGTGACCTAACGGCAGCATATACAGAGTAAACAGAACTGGACCCAGTACTGATCCCTGTGGCACACCGTAGGTTACTTAAGAACAAGGTGATGAGCTCTGTTTTACTTTATGAAACTGGTATATATCGATAAATAGGATTTAAAGCAGCTGAGGGCGGGGCCTCTGAGGGCGGGGCCTCTGACGCCTACATCACATTCTAACCTCTGCAGTAGAATGTTGTGGTCGATGGTCAAACACTGAGGTCAGAACCAGGAGTGAGACCAGTCCATCAGCAGCTAATAACAAATCATTTGTGACTTTAACTAGTGCAGTTTCAGTGCTGTGGTGGGCTCTGAACCCTGCTGTGGTGGGCTCTGAACCCTGCTGTGGTGGGCTCTGAACCCTGCTGTGGTGGGCTCTGAACCCTGCTGTGGTGGGCTCTGAACCCTGCCGTGGTGGGCTCTGAACCCTGCCGTGGTGGGCTCTGAACCCTGCTGTGGTGGGCTCTGAACCCTGCTGTGGTGGGCTCTGAACCCTGCTGTGGTGGGCTCTGAACCCTGCCGTGGTGGGCTCTGAACCCTGCTGTGGTGGGCTCTGAACCCTGCTGTGGTGGGCTCTGAACCCTGCTGTGGTGGGCTCTGAACCCTGCTGTGGTGGGCTCTGAACCCTGCTGTGGTGGGCTCTGAACCCTGCCGTGGTGGGCTCTGAACCCTGCCGTGGTGGGCTCTGAACCCTGCTGTGGTGGGCTCTGAACCCTGCTGTGGTGGGCTCTGAACCCTGCCGTGGTGGGCTCTGGACCCTGACTGGAAAATTTTAAATAAGTTATTGTCCTGTAGGTGGCGGCAAAGCTGTTTAACCTCAACATTTTGATTTTAGAGACAAGGGAAAGATTTGAAATAGGTCTGTAGTTTACCAATAGGTCAGAGGTTTAAGGACGTCATGTTTGAAGGATGTGGAACATAGTATTTATTATATTAAGAATAGGGTCTATAATTAGGGGGAGAATGTCTTTGAGGAGCTTGGAATGGGGTCTAGGACACAAGTGGAGCTTTTAGAGGACATAAGGGCTGCTCTTGATCAACAGTTTGAACCTTTCTACATTTACAGGTGGATTTATATGTGACACTAGTTTTACAGCTTGGGCTAGTTCAGGGCGAATAGTGGGAGTCATTTCATCTCATTTATCTCTGATTGTTTTTATTGTATTGTTAAAAAATAGGAGGAAATCATCAGAGCTGAGAGAAGCTGGGAGTGAGGGCTCTACTGCGCTGTGACAGTGTGTTACCATGGCTACAGTGTGTCACTTTAGTTGACTTCTATTAGATGTGAACAGTCTCTGGTTTGGACCTCACACGGAGCTGCTGATAGGACAGGAGCAGCTTCTCCTGCTTTTAGAGATTCTTCTGTGTGGGAGGAGCCAAATGATCTTTCCAATGTTCTCTTTGTTTATGTGAGCGCAGTTCTTCGTTGTACCAGGGGGAGGCGCTTTGGCCTAACGACCTTCTGTTTTTTTTGTCGCTGTCAGTGTTAAGAACTTTCTGCTTTGATACATAAGAATTAAGGTGTTTTGAGTTACCTGTGACTTGCCTTGAGATTACACAGAAGTAGTTAGTCCTACTTTGGCGGCTAAAGAGCCATTTATCACTTTTGTGGCTCCTTATCATGCAGTGGCAAAAATAACACTTCAGATTTGGTCAACGTGCGTTTATATTTAACCCAAGCTCAACGGAATTATATCATATATTTTTCCATTGAGCTTCATATTCTGGGTCACACCAGCAACGCTCTGATTTGAGCTGAAATTAATTAATTTTGAAAGACAAGGTGAACCCCGGATTTCCCATTTCAAAACAAAAATCAAATGTCCAGCAGCAGTTAGACGGACCCCACGCAATATTTGCTTTTATTTTTGTATATTTGGCATGTAATAACATCCTGTTTGACTTGGATTTCAGAGCCCAGAAGGAACATGAAGTACATCCTGGTGACTGGAGGAGTCATCTCAGGCATTGGCAAAGGCATTATAGCGAGCAGCGTGGGCACCATCCTGAAGTCATGCGGCCTACATGTGACCGCCATCAAGATCGACCCGTACATCAACATTGACGCTGGAACCTTCTCTCCGTATGAACACGGTATGGCAGGTTCAACGTACACGTCTGTGGCAGAAACTGTGTTAATGTGTATGTTAATGTGCCACACTGTGTCTTTAGGGGAGGTTTTTGTGCTGGACGATGGAGGCGAAGTGGACTTGGATCTAGGGAATTACGAGAGGTTTCTGGACATCCGACTTACCAGAGACAACAACCTGACCACGGGGAAGATCTACCAGTCCGTCATCAACAAGGAGAGGAAAGGAGACTACCTGGGGAAAACGGTGCAAGGTCGTTTTCATATTTGGTTTATTCACTGACAAATTGACCCATTTAAAATATGACATCATCAGAATGTTCAAAATCCCGGAA
>NW_027315790.1:4150067-4220067 GCF_026437365.1 Eucyclogobius newberryi
CATTCATTCACTGGGGGTCATTTATGGAACACTCTGTGGGGGGAGCCGGAGAGTCCTGCTGTGTGAATGAATCTGGCTTTAATGCTTTGACTATTCATTACAAAAAATGGAAGGAACCATTGAATGTTTAGAAAGATTGTAGATGCTACAAGTTACTTAGAAATGTGCAATTCTACCTTGTTCTATGTTTAGATGAATACCAACATCTGATCTTTATATAATGGATTAAATAATCAGATTGAAATACCATGTAACAGAGCTGTCAACTTATCAAGGAGGCTGTGTGAGATGTTACTATATTAAGACAGTAAATGGATGGCCCCGCCCCCTCAGCTTCTTCTTTGAGTTGAATCACTGACGGATAGAAACGTTTGAAGAGATTTGTTTTTCAAAATCTTTATGGCCTTTGCTGTCGCTGCATCTGACGCTCCGATTGCAAACTGTGCATGGAAAACTACATGTCACAGTAGATCTGAGGTGGCCTGTTGGAAGCGTTCACATTTCCAGCGATAGTGACAGTGCTGGACGCGATCGGGAAGGGCTTTTTTTTTTAAAATGTACCGATTTGAAATGTATTTTGAAATATATTTTTTAGCGTGAGAAAAGGCCATCAGCGCGTGAGCGTGAGGCAGGTCATACATGTGTGAGAGTCGACAGGTCTGATGTAAGATAAGATAATCCTTTATTGTCCCACATGGGGAAATTTCATTGTTGCAACGCAGGTAGATACAGAAGAACAGATCACTTATAGGAAGTCTGAAAAACACTTTCAGTAGAAGATCTCTTATAAAAATCTTAGGATGTCCGCCGGGATAACGTGACGATCTCCGGGTAAGACGAGGGTTCTCCGCAGTTTCATGACTTCCTCCTTTGTGTAAACGCGGTACGGCGCCCACGGGGGGGCTCGGAGCCGAGGAACATCACGACGACACGACGAAAACACTCAATAATCCAGCCGAACAAAGTCAAAACAATTAAAGCGAGTCCAACGTGTGTCCCGATCGTACAAGTAAAGTAGAAAAAATATTTACAAAAGAAAAAGCACGATAAGTGTGAAAAAAGTGTGAGAAAAGAGCAGAGCGTTGCACCGGGCTGCCAGCTGGACCGGCCCCTTTGTGATGTAAACGGTCACATCTGAAGTGAGTTGTGGGATTCTGACCGTTCTCACCTGTGCAGGTTTGAACTAATCATTGGCAAAGACGGTTTCTCGCAAATCTAATGTAATGGATTAACTGGCATGTTTTTGATGACCAAAGGGTTCTTATATTCTAAATATCTGATATTTTCAATGGGCCTTTAAATGTACCCTCTGTTGTCTCATGCCTGTAATGACCATGTATAATAATCTGTTTTCCAGATTATGTGCCGATGCACCACAGCTCTGGAAAACTCAGTCAAAGAGAAGATCTCAATGTTCTGCCATGTTGCACCTGAACAGGTAAAGCTCCTTTCCACTAGTGTTCAGGCTGAGCCGCAGCCTAATGCTCCACAATGAGTGTCTGTCTGTCTGTCTGTCTGTCTGTCTGTCTGTCTGTCTTAAAAGTGGATAAATGACAAGACGTGATCTAGTCAGACCACAGACTATAATGCGTGCACACAGCTACCACTAAATAACTCATGATTCAATTTAATAACGCCCAGAATCACACCAGCAGACGCTCGACAGTGGGAAAACAGATGAAACAATGTTCAGAGGGACTTGATTTGTCTCAATAGGTTCAGGGAGGATTTAAATACAAAGGGCTCAAATGTCAACTCGTTAATGACGTTAAATACAGCAGTTTCATCTCATTATTGATCAAAAGTAATTCATGTTTGCTGCAGTATGAATAAATCAGCCCTACAATTGCTGGTCAGAGCTTTACATGTCGGTCATTAGAATGAGAAGTGACCACACAGAACAGCAGCAGAATGAATGAATTCTTCTCAAGTTATGAAAGAATCATATTTAACGTTCAGCTGTAACTGAGGTTCAGCAGCATCAGGTTTTATCATGGAAGGTTCTGATTTTAAAGATGCACAATGTAACTTTTCTGGTGGAGGTAGAGCTAGAGCTGACCTAGAATGTTCCACAGATTGGCATATCGCCATGGAGACCAGCTGTTGGCTCCGCCAGGCTCAGTTACAGCTCAGAGTTCTTGAGTTTGGTGCTTGACTTTCAAACATCTCCATCTTTTATCCTTTTATTCTTCTCCAGGGTCGACAGAAATCTGAAGCTGTTTGATGTTTTAATTGAAATAAAGGTCTGTTTTTCCAAGTTTAACATTAGGTGAATGTATCGAGTAAGCGATTTAGGTTTAGTTCAAAAGATGATGAAAAGCCATGATGTTATTCTCAATTCATCCTAACTTAAAAATAAGACAAAAAGTGGGAAACATGTTCTGTTTTTCACACACTAAAACTCTGGGGAAGGACTACATTTAAAGCACTTGCTTTGTGCTTAGTAAAACTATTATTTTCTTCCCTGGCCTTCAAAGGTTCTTTTGATCTTAATCATTACCAACATAACAATTTATGGTGAGAAATGTTCAATTATTGCTTAAAGTGGCAATGAAGTCTTAATCTTTTCCTGTAAGGGGAAGAAGGTAGTTTGACTGGGATTTGGGGAATGTTGTTTGAGCTTCTTGAAATGAAGCAGGACACACGCACACGCACACTCACGCTCACACTCACGCTCACGCTCACGCTCACGCTCACGCTCACGCTCACGCTCACGCTCACGCTCACGCTCACGCTCACGCTCACGGCAGGTTTACACCAAAGATTATGTGGTAGGTGTTATGGTGTCTGTGCAAATATCACTTCAAATAGTTCCTTTGCCATGCCAGTGCACAACAGCACCACGTTCAATGTATTGTTGCCTTTTTTGTGACAAAGCACAACTTCACCCAAAGCCCCAGTAATGAAGTGAATGAAGGCACGTCAGCACCATCTCTAGATGGTTACGAGGACATTTGATGCCACTTGCTGCTTTAATTGCATTAACTGCATGTTGTTTTTCAGGTTATCTGTGTCCATGACGTCTCCTCAATCTACAGAGTGCCATTACTGCTGGAAGACCAAGGTGTGGTGGGCTACCTGAGCCGCAGGCTCAACATGCCCATCGAGACCCGCCCCAGGAAGATGCTCACCAAATGGAAGGAGATGTCTGATAGGTCAGTCACAATGTTTGACTAAACCTTACTCAAAACCATTCAGAGACAAATGAATGTTTCCCTTCTTCAGGTCAGACAGACTTCTGGAACATTGTTCTATTGCCCTGGTGGGAAAATACACCAAATTCCAAGACTCTTATGCCTCTGTTATTAAGGCTCTGGAGCACTCTGCTCTGTCCATTAGCCACAAGTTAGATGTAAAAGTAAGTGATTTTGGCTTTTACAGTAGCTCAGTTCATACAATGTTGAATGTATTCATTTTCTTTGGTGGTTCTTCTTTAGTACATAGACTCTGCTTCTCTTGAGCCTAGTACTCTTCATGAGGAACCAGTCAAATACCATGACGCCTGGCAGAAACTCTGCAGTGCTGAGTAAGACAAAATATGGATTACTATAATCTCATTTTTGCAGTATAATGACAATGGGTTTTGTGCTTTCAGTGGCGTACTAGTTCCTGGAGGTTTTGGTGTGAGAGGAACTGAAGGCAAGATCCACGCCATTGGCTGGGCCAGGAAACAAAAAAAGCCTTTCCTGGGTAAAGACAGAACACTCGTCTATATCCACTGCCTGTCCCAAAGAGTCAGAGTTTCATTCCAGTGTGAAGGTTATTGATTGATAGAGTGACCACTGCACAAAGAGAGTGACCGCTGCACAAAGAGAGTGACCACTGCACACTGCACAAAGAGAGTGACCGCTGCACAAAGAGAGTGACCACTGCACAAAGAGAGTGACCGCTGCACAAAGAGAGTGACCACTGCACAAAGAGAGTGACCGCTGCACACTGCACAAAGAGAGTGACCGCTGCACAAAGAGAGTGACCGCTGCACAAAGAGAGTGACCACTGCACACTGCACAAAGAGAGTGACCGCTGCACAAAGAGAGTGACCACTGCACAAAGAGAGTGACCGCTGCACAAAGAGAGTGACCGCTGCACAAAGAGAGTGACCACTGCACACTGCACAAAGAGAGTGACCGCTGCACAAAGAGAGTGACCACTGCACAAAGAGAGTGACCGCTGCACAAAGAGAGTGACCACTGCACACTGCACAAAGAGAGTGACCGCTGCACAAAGAGAGTGACCGCTGCACAAAGAGAGTGACCACTGCACAAAGAGAGTGACCGCTGCACACTGCACAAAGAGAGTGACCGCTGCACAAAGAGAGTGACCGCTGCACAAAGAGAGTGACCACTGCACACTGCACAAAGAGAGTGACCGCTGCACAAAGAGAGTGACCACTGCACAAAGAGAGTGACCGCTGCACAAAGAGAGTGACCGCTGCACAAAGAGAGTGACCACTGCACACTGCACAAAGAGAGTGACCGCTGCACAAAGAGAGTGACCGCTGCACAAAGAGAGTGACCACTGCACAAAGAGAATGACCACTGCACAAAGAGAGTGACCACTGCACAAAGAGAGTGACCACTGCACAAAGAGAGTGACCGCTGCACAAAGAGAGTGACCACTGTACAAAGAGAGTGACCGCTGCATAAAGAGAGTGACCGCTGCACAAAGAGAGTGACCACTGCATAAAGCCTCCTCCAGCTCGTCCTCACTCTCTGGGGGTCAGAGCTCTAGTACATTAGTTTCAGAAACTCACATCTTTCCCATGACCATGGTATTTGTTTTTCCACTTTTTGCCACTTGAACATATTTGCTTGTTTAATCTGAGCAGTGACTTTGACATATTGGTTTATAAACTGGTGAATGAATCTTCCTCTTCCCTTCTCCAGGAGTGTGTTTGGGAATGCAGTTGGCAGTGTGTGAATTTGCTCGGAACACTCTCGGCTGGAAAGGTATTTCACACACTCGAGATAAAATGAACTCAGGCTTTTATATTACATTTTAATTCCGTTCCCGCTTTTACAGATGCAAACTCAACAGAATTTGACCCTGAATCCAAACATCCAGTGGTGAGTTGAAGCGCTTTCTTACAATATTAAAGGTGAACTTACTTATTTGACAGTCATTGTTTGTTCCAGGTGATTGACATGCCAGAACACAACCCGGGTCAGATGGGTGGCACAATGAGGTTAGGGAAGAGAAGGACCATCTTCAAAACCAACAGCAGTATCCTGCGTAAGGGAATTAGAATGTATTGATTTGAATGTATTTGTACTGATGTAGTTCATGGGTTTTCAGGCAAGCTCTATGGAGACGCCGACTATGTGGAGGAAAGACACAGACATCGTTTTGAGGCAAGTGTTTTCTCTGTACAAGGTGCATAACAAAACGTACTGGATGTAGTGACTAATACTTCTATATTCTGGTGTAGGTCAATCCAGAGCTCAAGAGCTACTTTGAGGACAAAGGTTTCAGATTTGTGGGACAGGATGTTGAAGGGGAACGAATGGAAGTGATAGAATTGGACGGTATGTGAAAGTACACATGCTTCTCAGATTAGAGGGGCGCAGAGCTGTCCCACGGGGGCGCGAGAGGCACATTATGTATGACAGATGTGTTTGGACAACAGAAAAACGGCCAGTGCCAACGCGGTTCATTTCTAAATATGAGAGAGCAAAAGTGGGTCAGCCGGCCTCTGTGCCCTTCACGCACGTTCCCACCTCTGTCCGGCACGTTCCCACCTCTGTCCGGCACGTTCCCACCTCTGTCCGGCACGTTCCCACCTCTGTCCGGCACGTTCCCACCTCTGTCCGGCACGTTCCCACCTCTGTCCGGCACGTTCACACCTCTGTCCGGCACGTTCCCACCTCTGTCCGGCACGTTCCCACCTCTGTCCGGCACGTTCCCACCTCTGTCCGGCACGTTCCCACCTCTGTCCGGCACGTTCCCACCTCTGTCCGGCACGTTCCCACCTCTGTCCGGCACGTTCCCACCTCTGTCCGGCACGTTCCCACCTCTGTCCGGCACGTTCCCACCTCTGTCCGGCACGTTCCCACCTCTGTCCGGCACGTTCCCACCTCTGTCCGGCACGTTCACACCTCTGTCCGGCACGTTCACACCTCTGTCCGGCACGTTCCCACCTCTGTCCGGCACGTTCACACCTCTGTCCGGCACGTTCACACCTCTGTCCGGCACGTTCACACCTCTGTCCGGCACGTTCCCACCTCTGTCCGGCACGTTCCCACCTCTGTCCGGCACGTTCCCACCTCTGTCCGGCACGTTCACACCTCTGTCCGGCACGTTCCCACCTCTGTCCGGCACGTTCCCACCTCTGTCCGGCACGTTCCCACCTCTGTCCGGCACGTTCCCACCTCTGTCCGGCACGTTCCCACCTCTGTCCGGCACGTTCCCACCTCTGTCCGGCCGCACGCACGTTCCCTTCAGTTGTTTCCTCCCTCCACTTGTTGAGCCTAAATTTGAACTAGCTCTGATTCTGACCACTCATTTGGCGATCTAAAGCATTTTAGAATATGTAAAGAGAAAGTAACACTCGTCTCTTGTCATATTCTAAAATGCTTTAGATCATTTGATGATCTAAAGCATGGTGTTAAATATGAAACAAGTGCAGCTCTGTGTATGTCATCCAGAGTGACGGAAGTAAAACATCTAATTAACGTAGCATGCCAATTCTGCAATGAGGGTCTAAGTTGTGCCAGCTTCACGTTCAAACCTCAGTCAGTGAATGACACAATGTTTTAATTTAAATGCTAATTATTACCGTTATGTGTAATTAACTTCTTGAGGCTGTAGATCATTTCTTTTGATCTCTTTAGGGGGACATACCAGAAAATGTTTTAAGTAATTGTGGCAGAGCTGACATTCTTTTCCCAGATCATCCATATTTTGTTGGCGTGCAGTACCATCCAGAGTTCACCTCTCGCCCCATCAAACCATCACCACCGTATCTTGGATTACTTCTGGCAGCAGCGGGGAAGCTGCCAGGCTTCCTACAGAAAGGCTCCATACTGTCTCCACGGTAGTTACAGTAGTTGACGAGCAGGAAGGAGACATTTACTTAACATTTGCACATCCTTTTCAGAGATACATACAGCGATCACAGTGGAAGCAGCACGCCGGACTCTGAAATCTGAGTTTGCAGAGGTCAATTTCTAATGTATGGTTTATTTTAAATATCCAATCAATTTTGTAACCTTAAAATAAATGTTTTACTTGACTTTGCAAATACTGCATTTATTTTGCTCTGCCAAGATGTTTTCCTTGAGGCATGTTAGTCACTAAGCTTTGATACTTTAAGGCTGGTGTAATCTGCAGCAAGTGATGTCAGTTTAAGGCAAGTTTATTTGTAGAGCCCATTTAAAACACTTCACACTAAAGTAAAAATCCATTAACCTAAACAATGAACTACAATAACAGGGTAACGTGTTTAGTGCAACTCCCTTTTAAATCATTGTAAAGCTTAATTTAGAACAATATTCACATTTGCTCCTGCGTAACGTTAAACTAGGACTATTCAGTCCTTTAAGTTATATTTTAGCGGTTTAAGCAGTTGATAGAATAAAGCAGATCCTTTAACCTAAAAATTAATCTAGTGCAACCTGCTTGGATTAATTTCTTTTAACCGCACGAGTGACTAGTTTGTTGTGACACTCTCCCTTTAGTGATACTTGTAATTTATTTTTATAGCGCTTTTCAGTGACCCAAAGACGCTGAACATAAAGGGGGGGGTATTTACAGACAGGGGGAACAGCACATACAATACACTACAGCTAAAATGAACAAGACAGGAGAAAAAGATGGGGATGTAACAGGGGGAGAAGAGGCAATAGGCGGGATTTGAATGTTGTGAGGGAGAGTGGGACATGGGGGGAGAGAGTTCCAGAGTCGGGGTGCTGTTCGAGGAGAATGCTCTGTCCCCAAAAGTTGAGTCGGGATGTTGGTGCAGTCAGGGTGAGAGAGGAGGATCGGAGAGCTCGGGAGGGGAACCTTGTAACCCTAGACACCTTTAGTTGCAGTACATCCATTTACCAAAGTTAGCATTGTAGTTGTGGTTCTAGATAAGCACAATTTACCCAGTTACGGTTTTGTTACTCTAGAGATTCATAAATTTTATAGAGAAAGTAGACAATAGTTTTACAAGTTTATTGGGAAATTAAGATTCTGCACATTTGGGCACCTTTTAGTCTCACAGGACCTGAAACAAATTCACAGGTTAGCAGACTATCAACTTCAGTCAAAGTGTCTTAGTTTCTGATCTCAGTCCCATATCCGCTAGTGTCATCCAAAAGTCACCATGTAGTGGTCATCATTGATCAGTACAGTCCATCCTGTTGCTCACCTTTAAACAAAGGCGATCACGCCCACACCAGTCTTTAATGCTCCTTGTACTCCTACAGGGGAAGAACAGTCAGTATAGGGTTTCAACAGAGCAATACATTAAACTATTGCGGCGCTTTATTTGTCGGACAGTAGAGTGTCTGCATATGGCACGGGAAAGCCAGAGCAGTCAAAGACCACCCAGTATTCTGGCACACACTTGGAGAACCAGCACTACAACCAAGCACAGGTCCTTAGGATGCATGCCCTTCTGCACCGACTTACCTGTAACATGAGCGACTGAACATGGAGACGGGCTCGCGTTGTTTCTCATACGACTTCCTGGAAAGAAGCATTAATTAGCATCTTTGAGATTTTAAAGGCAACTTTCTTTAGTCTAGCATGGCTCAGAAGAGTACATAAAGTCTCATCATCTTTATAAGAGAGGGCAAGGGTGTCATCACAGCCATTAAACTAGCAGTAAAATTACACTCCACATTACCTTTTTAACAGCAAACTCAGTCCATGTGTTGACTGGACTCATGTCACACCAGGTGTGTGTTGAAGTGATGAGCAGCACCTACGAGAGAATGAAAACACATTTAGCACACAGAACACATTTAGTACATAAACTAGTGACGGTTTCATGTTCTTTCCCAAATTGTTGCTCAGACAGTTACATTGAACTGAAAAGCGACCGTCGGTGAAAGGTTTACTCTTGGCACACTTTTGACCGTCCACTGCTACTAAAGAACATGAACGGCTTCGATGGCGCCTCACAGTGACACGTGACACTTACGTCTTTTCTCCCGCCGGCTCCATCGTGTCGTGCTGGATGCGCGGATGTTTATCAGACCTGTTCACAAAAAAAGAGGCCAAATAAAGGGTAATGTATGTTTATAATCCTTGTACTGCGTGTTTCCCCCCCCCCCAGAGCCACCGCTTTAAGTTGTGACTATGCTATGCTAGCACGTACACATTTAACTGGTTACGGTTTAGAACAGGCATTAGCTTTGCGGAAGTTACTGCGTTGTGAAAACTTTGCCACAATACTACTACTAGCATGTGCTACTAGCAGTAGCATGAACGGTAGCACGAGTTAGCCTTAGCCTACTTTTGTTCGGACTTAGGGCCTGCCAAACGTTCTTTAAGACTTAAACTCTAAACGTGAGGTTTTGCAGCCCATAATTCAACATAAAAGAACGTCACAAACCTTAACAAACTTAGTTGGCTCTCTCCGATGTCACGATGAATGAACACGAGGACAGAGAGACTGAGAAGCGGGCAGCGCGCGCTTATATACACCATGGTCCGTTCCGCCCCGCCTACTTTTTTCTCTGGTGTAACGTCATTTCCGGTACCAACGCCTTTCTGGCATGGATCTAAGATAAGATAAGATAAGATATTCCTTTATTGTCCCACATGGGGAGATTTCATTGATACAACGCAGGTAGATACAGAGGAAAAGAACAGATCACTTATAGGAAGTTTGAAAAACATTCTCAATAGAAGATCTCTTATAAACAAAAACTCCTATTAACTATTATGTCATCTTTCTGGTGGCACCATGGGGGGGGGGCATATATATATATAATATGTCTGTTCTTACTTTTCTCATTTTGGTTAAAACTTTTGATTGCCTAATTGTGTTCAATACGCTGTTCAAAGGGATGCCACTTATAAAATCTCCGATACCATTGGAATAATTATTGATTTGACCATTAATAATTTTCGATTGTTTTTTGTGTTTGACCAGAGAGTTTAAAGCCAAACAAACACATAACACCGAACCTAAAATCTCACCATTAAATTGATCAAAAAGTAGGTGAAGACCATTCCTAATGAAGGGCCCCAGGAAACTCCCCGGCCACTCCTGGCTCCAAAAGAACTGGACACACCACCTCCCCCGTCTACCACACCCTCCTGCTGCTCTCCACGTGCATTTTTCAATTTTCCCACAAATCCACTCTCCCACATTCGGCATTCAAATGAGTGAATGCAACAAGACATCTTTAGATCATCTACTAAAAGCAGCCAGACAAAATGGAGCAAAAAGTCTGACGTCAAAAAGTCAAAAACAAAAACATCACATAACTATCATAAGTCTCTTCAGATCAACAGAGCACCATGTGATCACAGTCTGAACTCACATACCCCACGCTGGTGGCTCCATCTCTGGTGCTGTTCAGTTCAGTTCTATATCTTCCTGAGCAGCACCTCTGCCTCTCCTTGTGTTTTGAGCATGTGCTTTTTACCTTCAAAAGTGCCTTTGTACTGCAGGTCTCCTTTAGCGTTTGCAGCCTTCATGATGCGCTGTTCACATCTTGGTAAAGAAACCTTATTATCAGGTCTCGTGGTTTATCAGCTGCTGGTCTTTTTAGGCCCAGGTGATGTGCCCTTTCTATCTCCAAGTTTTCAGTATTTTCACCTTCTTCTCCTTTCGGTTGTCCCACAGGCCTAATATTGTTCCTGCGAGATCTGGACTTCAGATAGAGGATTTTACTTTTCATTTGTTTGACCTCACTACCTCGGGCGCAGCACCAGCAGCTCTTCTGTATTGTATCTGCCCAGCCTCACCTGTGTGTGCTCCATCTGCTCCTGCTGCATTTGACTCTTTTATGTTTCATCCCATTTGAGCACGCGCTAATCGCCTCTGTCGGATCCGTAGCATTCCCAGTCTTGAGTTTACCGTGTTTGCGTATCTTTTGCTCCTTGTTTTTTGGGATTTTGTGACTTAAACAGTATTTTTAAGATAAGTCTCTGCAGCAACAGAGCGCGAGTTCCAACTAATGACAACCCGGCAGTCCGTCACCATTAAAAAAAAAAAAATCTTATTAAGCCATCAGGAACACATATTTCTTGTAATTATTTGAACATCAGAATCACAGTCAACATATTTGATTCATCCCCGAGCGGGCATTCTGCTTGTTTGAGGTGATTCTGCAAGTTTGAGGTGATTTGACCAAATGTGGAAAAGTTCCAGGGGTTCGAATACTAATTGTTGTACAAGACACAGCCGGAGCAGTCAAATAAAAGCATTTATTTTCTGATTATTTGTTACATCTGATTATTTGTCAAGGTAAATGTGATGCGTAGGTTCACTGGGAGAATATATGAGATACCTCAGAGTGTCTCAGAGTAAAAAAGGGACCTCAGGGTGCACCTGGATGTGGGTAAATGGAGGGAGTCCAAGACAAGCACATTCGGGTAAAGTAAAGGGAGTACATATGGGGACCTCAGGGTGGACATCAGGAACACAAGAGAGGACCTCAGGGTAAACTGGGGGAGCGGGAGGCAAACACCCCTGAGGTCTCCAACATAGTCTTTCTGCGCGCAGTTTCCTTGGCCACATTGTGGTTAAGTCTCCGTAGACGTTCCTGTAGACAAATATATAAATATTATTATGGGTTTTAATGCCATGCTCAAATAATAATTAAAGACACTACAGGATAAATTAAATTAAGCCGTAAATATATGGAGTTGTATAGAGTTAAAAGTCTGTATGCTTAACTGGTGGGCAGGTAAACTCATTGATATATTGCAGTGTAGTTGAAAAGGTATAGTTTTTGGGATGATGGACCTTTTTGTTTCTATATATTCATGTAAAACTGGATTATTTTCATAATGCATTTACAAACTGTGAAGTTAATAATGATGATTCCTTTGGATTTGTAATTGGGCTCAGCACTTTACATTACTCATGGGGGGCAGAGAGACAAACACCAACATGTGGGATTGAAGGTGAAAACTCAATTTCTGAGCCACTCCTGCCTCAAAATGAGATAACTAGTGGTTAAATTACATCACGAAGATGAGATCCAAATGAACCACATTGGTAATAGTTGCTCACCTGCGCGTTCTGGAGGATGTTGTTCACTAAAACCACTCTCCGTCTCGCGTTCAGCAGCTTTTTCACGTAAGGGTCCAAGTCCAGAGCAACCCTCTGGTGCTCATTGATTCGACATAACTCTGTGAATCACATGATGCCACGGATTACACGAAGGGAATGTTTATTTAATTCAACTGTGACCAGAGAGCCTACCTGTCGCTAAATTATCTATGTGTTCTCTTAATTCCACTTGGCTTTCTCTGTGCATAATGGAAGAGAATAAAAGCCCATGAGATAAGAGCATAATAACACGTATGGAGTGAAGTGCGGAGCGTTTGTACCTGACAGAATGCACGTGCAAGTCCAGCTGCTGAATGGCGGGCTTCATAAGGTCAATCAAACCTTCTGCCAGAACATCTTTACCGGGGGTACTTTCTATTAACGCCACTGAAGCCATTTCAGTCGAAATCATACGCTGTAAACAACGGTGACGGCAACCGGAAGTCCTCCGTTCACCCGGAAGTGCTTGGTTTATCACGTGCCCATCATGGATCACTTCCGGATGCACCACCGGCCGAACTAGCTAATGCTCCATTTTAAGAGAAAGGCTCGGCTCCATAAGCGTTTGTCGCTTATTAAAAAAAACACCCAACAACAACGAAAATAGCACGTTTTCATTATTTCTTCAGCTTTTACCTCTGAAGACGCGGGTGACGCACAGCTGACCGTGTAAGCGCGTTAGAGCTGCTCACGGACCAAACGCAAGCAGTGCTAACGCGTCGGGCTAGCGTTAGCTAACGAGCCGCAGCTAACGAGCCGCAGCTGGGCCTTGCAGCAGAACATTTGGTGAGTCACATGTTTTCTTGAGTTGAGAGATCGTGTGCTGCTTGTCCACCTTTGAACACTGTATCGTTTACGTTGTTGTCATCATAAATGGTAATACATGGCACAGCTTGACGTGATTCGACTGTATCTGCTCTAAAGTTGTAATTTGTGTTGCTGTGTTTCTCCCCAGGAGCCAGAAGTGAAGCCTGTCAAAATGAGCGCCGCCTCCTCCCAAAAAGTAGTGTTGAAAAGCACAACCAAAGTGTCCCTGAACGAGCGGTGAGACGCGATGTCTGACATAAGCAAGCGAACCGTGGCCCTGCGCTGCACACGGCGCCGCTGCACACTTCAACACTGTTCAGATGGGTTCAGTTTTAGTTGACTATTTGTCTAGAGTTAAAAAAAAGCATGTTTTGTGTTAAAGGTGCAGGAACATGTGTGTGGTCATTTTGAAATGCACTGTTTGGGCCCACACCTCTGTTCTGGCACTTTCCTTCCCGGTGGGAAAAAAAATCAGCTTGAATAAGAATCCACTTAAAGCACACACAATGTCCTCCTCTCCTCTGACTTTGGTTTCCATGTCCCTTTGACAGAGTGCCCAGTCCGAGCATAGACGTGTCCAGGCGCTCCGCTCCTCATGCTCTCAGTGGGTGGAATGACTTGAGTCACGGTCTTTGCTGTAAGTGGCTGGGTCACCAAGCACCTCTCATGTCCTGGGCCTCTATGAACAAGAGGCACGTAAGGGGACCAATGTGCTTTCTATAACTTTCTTTTCTCTCTTGCCCTCCTGCCTATTGTTTTGATGTTGGTTCTATTTTAAAGGTTGCCATTGCAATTGGTAACTTAATTACATCACAAAGAATGTGTGCCAAGTGGAAGCTGAAAAGTGCTGCATCCATAAATTAAGACGTTGATGTGGAACCCTGCTTCCTGCACCCGTATGTCCTCCTTTTACTTCCTTTTTTTCCCTCCCAATTTTAAGCTTTACTAACATGCTGAAGAACAAGCAGCCCACTGCAGTAAACATTCGAGCCACCATGCAGCAACAACACATGGCAAGTGCTCGCAATCGCCGCCTTGCACAGCAAATGGAGAACCGCCCCTCAGTGCAAGCTGCTTTGAATCATAAACAGGTGAGTACTGACATCCTACAGTCCGTGTTCATTAATCTTATTTCACACCGCTTTACTAACAATATGCTTGGTCTGATTACTTAATTGTCTCTGTGGATACAGTGTGCATCAGAACAGATAATAAAGACTAACTCCTAAAAGGAAATCCTTTCTTTACATCAGAATCTGATCAGAAAGGTTTTATTGCTGATGAACAGAATTCACAAACATAGGAAATTGTCTTGGTGATTTGGTGCAGCTTAAAACAATGAATAAGTCAAAAGAGAAATAATTTAATCTACTATGGGATAAAATAACATTACAATGTATAAGAATAAAAAATAGGCTTAATATGTACACAAATTTACAGTTGAATTTACATATGTAGTGAAGAAAGTGAACAGTGAGTGATTAAATTATGGTTAAAGTGACTGTTTTAAAAAGTGTTCATGAGTCCAACAGCAGAGGCAAAGAAAACTGTTCTAGTGGCGTGAGGTTCTGGTCCGGATGGAGGGGCTCAAATGCTCCATGTCCAGGGTGAGAAGGGTCGGGTCTGTGATCCTCTGGGAACATGGCATCTCATGCAATTAGTTTATAATACAGATCAGTAGTAGAGAAAGCTTCAGTTGTAGTCATCTGGACTCAGTTTGAAAAAATAGACGTTTCGACTCTCATCCAAGAGTCATTGTCAATAAAAGAATTTAGGTCGAGAACTCCAATATTAATACTGTTCTGTGGTAAGACCCGCCCATTGGGCGGAGCCTTCCTGAAGTAGAAAGAGTTGTTTGTTTCAACAGAAACTCCCCCTTGTATCTACCGAGCCTATTCAGAATCTTAATGGGCTATTAGAATCCTCTTTGTCTTTGTGAGACCCTGGCTCAACCACCCTGAGGACCTGATTAACATCTAAATGTCCTTGTCCTGGTCCTCTACCTTTCCATGGGTTCAGTAACCCATTATAAATAACAGGAAGATTAAACCTTAGCCCTCCATTTCTGTTTAAAGAAGGTCTTTCTTTTTAACAAAAATAGTTTCCTTGACTCCTCTTTCAAACCATCTTTTCTCCTGCTTAAAACCTTCACCTCACCGTCTTCAAACGAGTGATTAGAGGCTTCAAGATGGAGATGCACGGCACTCTGAGGTCCTGAACTAGTATTTCTTCTGTGCTGATAAAGCCTCTTGTGTAGAGGCTGTTTCGTCTCACCTATGTAACGTTCTTTACAGCTTTCTTCACTGCATTGGATCGAATAAACTACATTGCTCTGTTTTTGAGTCAGCAACTTGTTCTTAGGATGAACCAGTTTTTGTCTTAAAGTGTTTCCTGGTTTAAAATAAACAGGGACTTCGTGTTGTCTAAAAATTCTCTGCAGTTTTTCCGACAGGCCAGAGACATAAGGGATAGAAACACCCTTCCTTCTCTGTTCAGTTTCCCTTTTGTCCTGCTTCTTGGTTCTCTTCACTCTGTTGAGAGCCCAAGCGGGGTAACCACAGGCTGAGAGGGCATTTCGGACATGTTTTTCCTCTTTCTTCTTGCCCTCTGAGCTGGTGGGCACACCTTGAGCTCTGTGTTGTAAGGTTCTGATCACCCCCAGCTTGTGCTGTAGTGGGTGGTTGGAGCCAAAGAGCAGATACTGGTCCGTGTGTGTAGGTTTCCTATATACTTCTATTTGGAGTTTCCCGTCCTCTCCTCTGATCGTGGAACAATCAAGAAAGGCCAAGCGATTCTCCTTAGCGTCTTCTCTTGTAAACCTGATATGTGGGTCCACAGCATTGATGTGATCAGAGAAGGTTTCCAGCTCTTGTTTCTTGATTGTTACAGAAGTATCATCGACATAGCGAAGCCACAGTTTTGGGGCTATGCCTGAGAATGAGGCCAGTGCCTTCTTCTCAAAGTGCTCCATGTACAGGTTGGCCACTATGGGAGAGACGGGCGAGCCCATGGCACAGCCATGAATCTGTCTGTAAAATTGTCCCCGGAATTGAAAGTAAGTGGTGTTCAGACAGATGTCCAACAGTTTACATATGTGTTCAGGTGTCAGTTTGGTCCTTTCCTGTAGGGTGGTGTCTTCCTGCAGTCTGATCCTCACTGCTGCTACTGCATCAGAGGTCGGGATGCAGGTGAACAGGGACACAACATCATATGAAACCATGAGGTCATCTGGGTCCAGTTGGAGATGTTTCACTTTATCCACAAAGTTGTGCGTGTTTTCCACATGATGTTCCGAATTCCCCACAAGCGGAGCCAATATAGTTGTTAAATGCTTGGCCACATTGTAAGTGATGGAATCTGTGCTGCACACTATGGGTCTGAGTGGAACATCCTTTTTGTGTATTTTTGGAAGGCCATAAATGCAAGGCATGGCTTCACCAGGATACAGTCTGTAATACAGAGGCCGGTCTATTTTTTCAAACTGAGTCCAGATGACTACAACTGAAGCTTTTTCTACTATGGAACACGCCTGGACGAATGAGGGATTACACCGACAATACAGATCAGTGTTGTATTTGAGAATGCTTACAATTTAAAGCACTAAAGTGTACCATAACCTTAATTAGATTTTTATATGCACATTCAAAGTCTTAAAGGTTCCGTTGGGTTGAGAAAAGGATGTTTTCTTGAATTGCATGTAAATGGTGCAAGAAAAGGGGATTCCGCTGCTGCCCTGGTGACTTTAAAATGTCTCAGACATGCTACAAGCTATAAATCTATTTAAACCTCATGACAATGAAGAAATGTTACATTTGATCAAACACTGAATGTGCTCAGAGCTTGAAACAGCGGCTGGGAAAGGGCAACATCCAGGCGCGCCTGGGCAGGCCAATAGGACTGATGAGAGGAGCAGTAGGAGGCCGAGGACTGCGAGGGATTGGACGAAGCATGGGCCGGGGGCGTGGCCGAGGAGGACCTGTGCTCAGAGGAGCTCTATCTCTCAGAGGTAATTTAAATAAACCTACAAACTTCCAAGCTTTGTTAAAATATTGAGAGAAATCGGGTAACTGCTTTTCACCTCCCGTGCACCTCATCCATAAGTAAAACAAACACTTGTAATCTGACACTGCGTCTGTGTCAGATTTCGGGTAGCAGCATTGTAACAATGTGTTTGAATCCTAAGTGTTAGAGAGGCCCTTGTGCAGGCAGGAAGGCGCTTGGGTCCTGGCATGTTCGCTGCTGCCTTGCTGTTTTCTCTTCTGCACAGTGAGCATCAGCAGCCGTGGCACAGTTGCTGCCTTTGCTCCGTGATCACTTGTGAAGCCAAACACGCAGCAAGAAAATCTATATAGAGACAAGCAGGTGGCGGACCTTTAAGAAATTATGTTTTTGTGGTGTGTGTAATCCTTTTGTCATATTTTTAGGTTGTGTCATGAGGCAAGGCACGTTTATTTGTAGAGCACAATTCGTACACAAGGCAATTCAAAGTGTTTCACACAACAGGAAGAAATTCATTAAAATCACATGATAAATGAAGACAAAAGAAAAGAGTGCAAATAAAACACTGTCAGTCATATGCAAAGATAAACAACAGCTACATAAAACTAAAACGCAGATTCCCCATGTTAAGTCCTGACTCTGGCACCAGCAGGAGGCCGGTCCATGTTTAGTCCTGACTCTGGCACCAGCAGGAGGCCGGTCCATGTTTAGTCCTGACTCTGGCACCAGCAGGAGGCCGGTCCATGTTTAGTCCTGACTCTGGCACCAGCAGGAGGCCGGTCCATGTTTAGTCCTGACTCTGGCACCAGCAGGAGGCCGGTCCATGTTTAGTCCTGACTCTGGGCACCAGCAGGAGGCCGGCCCCTGAGGTCCTCAGAGTCCGAGATGGTTCATATGGCACTAACACGTCTGACATGTACTTTGGTGCTAGGCCATGGAGAGACTTGTAAAAAAGCAGAGCTGCTTTAAAGTCTCTTCTCTGAGCCACAGGGGGCAGTGCAGAGACCTGAGAACAGGACTAATGTGATGGTACTTCCTGGTTCTAGTCAGGACTAATGTGATGGTACTTCCTGGTTCTAGTCAGGACTAATGTGATGGTACTTCCTGGTTCTAGTCAGGACCCGAGCAGCAGCGTTCTGGATGTACTGCAGCTGTTTTACAGCTCGTTTGGAGAGACCAGTGAGCGGCCGTTACAGTCTAATCTACTGGAGACTAGTGTATGGTTTAGACACTATACGTTTGTCTGCAATGTTTTTAGACTGTAAAAAGCTGCTGTTGTTTTGACATGGCTGTTAAAGTCTTAGTGCAGTATTACCCCCGGATTTCTACTAAATCTTTATTTGTAGGTTTTAGAGTGAGAGACTGGAGGTGACTGCTAACACTTGCTCTTTTTGTGGGCCAAAGACAATTTCAGTTTAGCTGGAGAAAGTTGATTTGCGTCCACACACTGATCTGTTGGATGCAGTAATGGTGACTACAGGGGCTAAAGTGGGGCTAAAGAAGTGACGGGGAGATTTTTTAGTCAATTAACTATTTTGTGCTTTATACCTTGCTCAGGCAAACGTATGGGTGGAGGTCCGCCTATGCGAGGGCGAGGAGGTGCAGGAAGAGTGGCCATGAGGAGAGGAGGTCGTCAGCGCGGAGGGATGCCAGGACGTGGAGGTGTCCTGTCCAGAGGAGCAGTTCGGGGAGGTGCAGTCAGAGGTAACATCTTCTCCCTCAGACTACCGTTCTTTTCGGACTTTAAGCCATTACTTTTTTCCCCCACGCTTTGAACCCTGCTGCTCATACAGCGGTTTGTCTAATTTATAGATTTTTACTGGCTAACGGCCACCGGGGGAAGTGCAAGCATTTGACGCACTGTAGGAGTAGACGACAGTGGACAGTGGTCACTGTCCAGGGGACACGTCATGTTTTCTAAACCTTAAGCTTCAAAACGCTGTGTTTCATTACAATCAGAGAAATGAGTCTAATTAGGAAGTGAATCTAGACGCGGCTGACTTGCAAAGACACACGAAGAGCGTTGATCTGCGATATATGGCGGTCTGTAGTTTAGAACTTGCTGCATTGAAATGAGACTTTCTTGGCCACATCTGACTCATGGGAATCTGTGGATCACTACCGTGGAACATTCTGTGTATATATCTCCTGTTACAATGTAACACTCGCTAAGCACAAGCTCAGGAGCAGACGATCCAGATGTGAAGACAGACACAGATAAATCGGCTCACACAGAGTCAACAAGGACGGAGGTGAAAGTAGGAACAGCTCAGATGTGTTCTTTGTATGTTAAACTTAAAATAATGTTTTTATTTCAATCCAACTCTTATTCACTGAGAAATGAGTCTAAATTGTCCCGGACCGCAAGTGCACCGCGAGAACCCCGGTGCAAAAGACAACCGGTGCTATATTTACGTGTAATATCTCATGTTCCAACATGGGCACCTGTGGTTTATTGACGGGTGCGGCCCGTATATGTACAATTTTAAAATTTTCTTTGGTTAATTTCGTACATTTCAGGAGCGCTGTATAGTACGGTATATTACCGTGAATTTGGATTCATCTCCCTCCAGATGTCAGTCAGTCCTATAGTTTACTATAGGACTATAGGAACTTCTTTATTGTTCTTCCAGTGGTTTATTATCAGGTCCATAATATCAGTATATAAGGTGATATTACTCCTTGGTGGAGCATACACATTCAGCAGAGTAAAAACCTTAACATTAATAGTTCCTTTTAACCAGTACATATCTGCCGTCTTTGTCTTTATATTCGAAACAAAAGCTATTCGATTTGAGATCAATACGGCAACTCCCGTCTGTGTTTGCCGCCGTATGATGAATAGAACAATTTTTCAAAGCATATTGAACCCAAACGAGAACGTTAAAGGATGCAACTTGTAAAACTTCCGATGCCATTGGATTGATCGTATTGATTTTGCCATTGATAATTTCCAAATGTTTTAATCCAGCCCGAAAAACATTTATTTATATTAATTTCTGATGGACATATGGCATTTTTATTCCCACTGTCCATTACAGCAGGCGCCCCTCCCCTGCGCGGCTGTGTTTGCTGCAGGTGCAGGGTCAACATGTGCAGGGTCAACATGTGCAGGGTCAACATGTGCAGGGTCAACATGTGCAGGGTCAACATGTGCAGGGTCAACATGTGCAGGGTCAACATGTGCAGGGTCAACATGTGCAGAGGAACAGTCAAAGCAGACATTTAATCAACATTAAGAATCAGAAAAGGATTATTGCCAATGAACGGAATTCACAAACGTAGGAACTTGTCTTGGTGATTTGGTGCAATGTAAAACGAACAATGATAAAATAACCAAGTCAAAAAGAGAATTAAATCTGCTATGGGATAAAAATAACAATGGGCTATAAGATAAAAAATAAAAATAGGCTTACTATGTACACAAATTTACAGGTGAATTTGCATATGTAGTGCAGAAAATGAACAGTGCAGTGGATGATTTAAATGATCGTTAAAGTGACTGTGTTTAAGAAGTGTTCATGAGGGAAAAACTGTTCTTATGGCGGGAGGTTCTGGTCCGGATGGGCTGTCGCAAGGACATTCACAAGCCTCAGAATGACCATTGTAATGGCGTCTTTCCTCTTGATTTTAGTGACCACTGTCCTATTGGGTGTGTGCGGAACATAATCTATTAAATCCAAATCGAGTATAACTGTTAAAGGGTCCAATAAGCATTTTAATGAACAAGCATTTTTGTCTAATCTGTGTATATATAGTGACGTTAGTTTTACTTTTATTCCAGAACCCAACACAGCGCTGGACCTTTTTCATTAAAACATTGAATGATACAACTGATAAAAGAGTCAAAAAATAAAATAATCCCTTGTTTTGTCCAGTTATCGCTCCATTCTCAAACGTGACAAAGCCTGTGCAGAAGCCAGGCAACTAAATCAGCAAATTGGCTACAGTTTTGTCAAAAGAGCAACTTCCGGCGCTGGCTGCTGCGTTACAACGTCCTCCCCTTTTTCCTAACTTTTCTTAACTTTCTATGCCCTTTTCATTTTATTTTTGGAAATATTTTACATACATCCACTTGCCGGATGTGTACAAACCGACACGCGTTGATTTGGACTTATTCGGCTGGATTATTGTGTTTTTTTCTTCTTGTCGCGGCCATGTGTGTGGGACCCTCCCCCGGCGTGTATTCTATGGAGCAGCTCCTTGCGCTGCACGGCACCGGAGCCGTGTCTCTTTTTCCCGGGAGAGATTTTGAGAAAGACACGGAGGGGCAGGCGCGCTGGTGCCGAAGTAAGGGAGAAGAGCCGCTTCAGACCCGCGGTACCGAAGGTCGTCATGGGAAACGTGCGGTCCCTTCAAAATAAGACAGCGGAGCTGGCAAGTCTTATAAAATACGAACGGGATTACAGGGACTGTAGCATCATTTTGCTCAGAGACCTGGCTAACCCCAGAAATCCCGGATCATACTGTTGCTTTGGACCATTTTGATCTCCTGCGCGCAGACAGAACAAAGGAGAGTGCTAAGAGAAGAGGAGGAGGCCTCGCGATGTTTGTTCATGAGAGGTGGTGTAGATCAAGCCACATCAGTCAGAGAACAACTGTGTAACAGAGATATTGAACTGTTAGCCGTTAGCATGAGGCCATATTATCTGCCCCGGGAGTTCTCACATGTCATTGTAATGGCAGTGTATGTAGCCCCGTCTGCTAACGCTGACAATGCCTGTGAAGCACTGTTCTCCATCACAAGCAGACTGCAAAACAAACACCCTCAGGCTCTCTTCCTCATCTCCGGTGACTGTAACCACGCTTCTCCCTCTTCTGTCCTGCCAACATACACCCAGTATGTTAGCTGTCCCACCAGAGGCGATAAAACACTGGATTTATTCTTTGCCAACACCAAGGAGGCTTATTCCTCCTCCCCCCTCCCTCCCTTTGGCAGCTCGGACCACACCCTTGTACATCTGAGGCCTGTGTATGAACCCATCGTGCGCAGGCAGCCTGTGGTGTCCCGTGAGGTGAGGATGTGGTCTGCTGAGAGCGAGGAGGCTCTGAGGGACTGCTTCAGCACCACTGTCTGGACTGAGCTTTATGACCCACATGGGGAGGACATCAACACCATCACTGAGTGCATCACGGACTACATCAACTTCTGTTTTGAGAACATTGTTCCCTCCCGGACGGTGCGGTGTTTTCCAAACAATAAGCCATGGATTAACCGTGAACTGAAGGCTCTGCTGAAGGAGAAGAAGAGAGCCTTCAGGTCAGGGAACAAGGAGGAGCTGAGGACTGTGCAGAAGGAGCTGAGGAGGAAAATCAGGCAGGCTGAGGCCGGCTACAAGAGGAGGATGGAGGAGCAGCTGCAGCAGAAGAACATTCAGGGAGTGTGGAGGAGCCTGAAAACCATCTCGGGCTTCAAAATCCCCCCTGCCCAGACAGAGGGGGATCTACAGTGGGTGAATTATTTAAATGCTCACTTCTTGAGATTTGATTGATCACCCGCCTCTCCCCCTGCACAGCTGCATGCTCCCTCTTCCACAGCTGGACAATGCCCTGCATCTGTTCCTCTTCGCTTCTCTGCCCCGGACCATCAGCTCCCCACTTCGCCTGGACTCACCCATCCCCCCAGCACACAGTCCCCCTGCCAACCACTGACTCTCACAGCAGCACAGGTGAGGAGTGAGCTGAAGAGGATTAAAGTGAGGAAGGCAGCAGGACCTGATGGCATCAGCCCCAGGCTCATTAAGTCCTGTGCAGATGAACTGTGTGGAGTTATGGAGCATGTCTTCAACATGAGCCTGAAGCTGAGGGTGGTACCACAGGTCTGAAGACCTCCTGTCTGGTACCTGTGCCTAAGACACTGTGCGCCAAAGACTTCAACAGCTTCAGGCCGGTGGCTCTCACGTCCCACCTGATGAAGACACTGGAGCGGCTGGTCCTGGACCACCTCCGCTCCACCGTGAGCTCAGCCATGGACCCGCTGCAGTTCGCATACCGACCTGGCATCGGAGTGGAGGACGCCGTCATCTCCCTGCTGCACCGCTCTCTCTCTCACCTGGAAAAGCCTGGCAGCTCTGTGAGGATCCTGTTCTTTCATCTCTCCAGCGCCTTCAACACCATCAGCTCCCTAGGGACAAGCTGGAGACGGCTGGTGTGGAGTATGACCTGGCAGAGTGGATCCTGGACTACCTCACGGACCGACCCAAGTTTGTAAGAGCACGGGACTGTGTGTCTGACACTCGGACCTGCAGTGTGGGGGGGGCCCAGGGCACTGTCCTCGTGCCCTTTCTCTTCACCCTCTACACTGCAGACCTCAGACACGACACAGACAGCTGTGTCCTGCAGAAGTTCTCTGACGACTCTGCCATCATCGGACTCATCACTGACGACAATGACGCGGAGTACAGAGGACTGGAGCAGGACTTGGTGGACTGGTGTCAGCGGAACCTCATCAACGCGGGGAAGACCAAGGAGATGGTGGTGGATTTCCACAGACGCCACCCCACTGCCCCCTCACCAGTGAACATCCATGGACGGGACATTGAGAGGTGGTGTTCTTTTGAACCACAAACTGGACTGGACTCATAACACAGACTGTACAGGAAGAGCCAGAGTCGGCTTTACCTCCTGAGGAGACTCAGGTCTTTTGGAGTGACAGGGCCACTCCTGAAGACCTTCTACGACTTTGTTTTGCATCAACTCCTGTAGGTGTGGTCTGCTGGAGCAGCAGCATCAGAGAGGGAGAGGAAGAAGCTGGACTCGGTGCAGGAGGTGGGGGACAGAAGGGTCCTGGCTAAACTCACATCTTTGCTTTACCATGAGTCTCACCCCCTGCAGGACACTCTGTCCGCTCTGGAGAGCAGCTTCAGTGACAGACTGATCCACCCTCGCTGTGTGAAGGAAAGGTTTCGCAGGTCTTTCCTTCCTGCTGCTGTCAGACTTTATAACAAACACTGCCCTGAACACTCGCAATACTGATGTTACCATGTGCAATACCATCATATTCATGTGCAATACTGAATTGACCATGTACAATACCTGTAAATAAGTGTTCTATTTTGTTTATTATTCGGTTTTACTTACTAATAGTATTACCTAGTCTTGTGCTAGCTATTTTTTATTTTTTTCTCATCTTTTTTTATTTATCTTTCCCCCCTCCATTCCCTATTAAGAGGAGTTTTGTTAAGAGTTTTTTGTTTTGTTCATAAGAGTTCTTCTATTTAGAGTGTGCTTTTGAAACTTCCTATAATCTGTCCTTTACTCCTGTTTCTACTGCAGTGGAACAACGAAATTTCCCCTTGTGTGACATTAAAGGATTATCTTAATTTATAAGCACAAATGTTTCTACGGTACATAAAGCCCAAACATGTCACTACGTCAATACTTTCACTGAATCACAAGGCAATGCTGCAAACTTTAGGCAAACGATTAAAGTCTTATTGCAATAATCAACTCCCTCTTTACCAAATGAAATGATCAATGATTCAATCTGCATGACGAGCCCTTTACACAGTATAAAGTATTATGTTGCGCTCTAAAGATCCAACAAATCCACTGGAGCTGACGCCTTCGACTCTAGGTTGCTTTTGTTATCAGCCCCACTAATAGTAAATAGTTTAACTCGTGTTTTTAAGCTCACAATTCAAACTGGAAGAATCCCATTACTATGAAAAACTGCTTTTGTTCATCCCTTTTGCACAAAGGAGACCAGAAAAAATTATTAGAAACATTTATGTCCAATCTCAAAAGTATCCTGCCCTAACAAAACTCTTGGAGAAACTAAACCAGGTGGGTGCTTTCTTAAAGGTGGTATGGATGATTTTTTAGCAATTTTTTTATCATATTTCCTCGTGGCGTGGATAAATCATTTGTCCTGCCACGTATCAATCGTAAAACGCACCTATCGCTCACCTGCAGCCGCGTGCGGTTCCTCCTCACGTTTCCGCGTGCCTAAGCGCATGGATCTATCATAATATAGTTCCCTCAGTGTACAGGGCAAAATGCAGACGGAGAAAAACAGTTCGAGCTGACGCAGAAGTGGACAGAAATTTACGGTAGATGAGCGATGCGCTCCGTTGCGCTAATAAACAAACGCACGTGTGTGTTTTAGCAGTCCACACGGAGTGGCATGTGCACTTCCGCCTGCGTTTTCAAATCGCCGAAAAATCGTCCATACCGCCTTAAAAGTTTGAGTTTTCGTTGATTTTGAGAAATCGGCTACTGTTAATCCATTTTTTTTTTTTTAAATGCTCCTGTTCTTTCCGAGAGGCTGCATACTATCATGCTACAGCTCCGCTGCTACACGTGCGTTTGTTTATTAGTGCGACCGCATCTCTCGTCTGTCGGCCCAAGCCATTTTTGTACTTCGCGGTTTCAAAGTGTGGAGCTACACTGAAGTAACTCGCCGCTAGCTTTGCTATACACACAGTGGCATATCAACCACGCATGTGCAGCCAGGGGAACGTGCCGATATCGTGTGAACAAGCCAGAACCAGGCTGCAGGTGTGCACTAGCACGCAGGGAATGATTGACATGTGAGAGAACTACTAAGCTGTCCACACCACGAGGAAATGAGACTGATTGGTCGCCAAAAATCCTCTATTCAACCTTTTAACCACATTTTAAATTGCATAGTACTATCACAGCTGCAACCAAAGTTATTGAAGATATTGTTATTGCATTGGACGTTCATGAAGAATGTGGCGCTGTTTAAATCAAAGGCCTTTGATTCTGTGGATCATTCTATTCTCTTGGATCGTCTGGATGCTTTTGGGTTGGATACAAATTCTAAAAAATGGTTTGTAGATTACCTCACAAATGGAGCTTAAGCTGTTTCTGCTGATTGCTTTATATCTTAAATTAAATTTATGCCTGTTCCTAACCTTTCAAGGAGTGCCTGTGGACGATTGTATAACTCTGAATGTTTCATGTACATGAAATTAGGGTGAGAATATATATTTGACACACTCTTGCATGAATGAGATCCCTGCTCCTCCGTCATCCCTCAATCTCATTTTAAATGTTGGACAATGTCAAAAATAATGATTATAATTTTTTTTTGTGTCATAAAGACCTGGTGAAATGCCAGGAGTGTAATGTAATTTGACCCTGTTGTAATGGAATAATGTACAAGTGGTGTGTGTTTTCAGGTCGCGGGGCCTTGAGGGGCCGAGGTGGTTTTGTAGGCCGCGGGGGGAGAGGAAGAGGCCGTGGCTTGGGCCGCCCCGAAGTGACCAGGGAACAGTTGGACAACCAACTGGACGCCTACATGTCAAAGACCAAGGGCCACCTGGACGCGGAGCTGGATGCGTACATGGCGCAGGCAGACCCTGATGCCATGGAGTGACCGGAGCTGGGCCACAATGTTGGTTGCCATGTTTTTGTTTTTTTGCATTACTCCTGCTTCTCGATGTATTTATTTTTGTTTAACTGGACAAAGTCGAAGCTTAAGTTGTCTGTTTTGTACTCAAAATATGTAATGTTTACTTTGTAGGTTCCAATTAGCCAATTTTTTAAAAGAAATTGTCATGTTTTCATGAAATTATGCAGTTTTAAGAATTTTTTAAGATGACCCTTTTTTAAAAATGCATTCAGAGGAAAAAAAATAAACTGATATTTCCTTACTAGTCTGAGAGCCAGTCCCCTGCTATGTCATTTCCCCCTACATTTCTCTTACTATTATTTTTAGTACAGTAAACCTCAGGCCATTACAAGCTCAGTTGTTTTGATTCAACTCGGCCCCATTTGGTCCCGGGACCCCCAAAAACTTTGGACCAAGGAATTTTTTGAGTGAGTAAAAAGTGGTGCTCTTTGTTCAGAAAACACAGCAATATAACATTAGAGGGGTTTATGCATACCACTCTCCAATTAGACCCTTTCTTGCCCAAAAGGGAATTCTCATGGAAAAGTCCTTCACGATTACATACACAACCCCAAAATAAGCTCTGTGCCAAAAACTCCCAAACTGATCCATATAAATTCATTTGTCCACAAAAGCCTATGGGAGAAAATCATTTCAGGGAAATAATTTCATGGGTTCGATTCCCGGATCAGACCAACATCACATGATCTCTCTGGGTGGAGTCTGCATGTTCTCCCCGTGTTACTGTGGGTTCTCTCCGTGTTCTCCCACCGTCCAAACACATGCATGTGTCAGGCAAGATTGGTGACTCTAAAATTGGTCCTAATGAATGTGAGGGTGAATGTTTGTTATGTCTGTGTTGGGCCTGCAACGAGTTGCCCACTGTCCAGGATGTACCCCGCCTAAGGCCTGAAGTCACTGGGATAGGCTCCAGTCATCCGCGACCTCGAAAGGGAACAAGCGGGTATTTCCATCCATCCATGGATGGAAATAATTTAACATACCGGTTACCTTCATGGATTTACTTAACCTGGCACAGATGCTGCATTTAATTAAAAAAAAATGAAGATCTTGGCCCATTGACTTTGTTGGACAGAACAGTGAAATGAGTGAGACTGTAGGACGTAGCAGAAAATGTCCTGTCAGATGTTAGACAGATTATACTTTTATTAGAATCTTTTTTTATACAATGTCAAGTTATTTTAGACCGTATAACTTACATTTGTGAGCTATATTTAGTATAACTTGAATATAAATCATTGTGAGATGGTTAGTCACAATATTCTTTTTTAGTTAAATCGAGTGTTTGCTTATGTCATAAAGCAGACACAATGTTCTTGTATTTTTCCAGGATGGTCCTGATTTTTGACGCGTTTCTTTTCCTTAACACTTTCACTGATTTCAACAAGTTTGACCTTTATTATCGCTTTCACCGTCTTAGGGGGGCAATTGCTTTTGACTTTAGTACAACTTGTACTTTTTGCACTATTTGCAAAATTATCAGTATTTTTCCCAATCGAAATGAATGAGGCATTACACACTTCAAATTAATTTTTTGCGGATTTGTCTTAATTTTCAATGTCTTTAGATGCAAAAAGTGTTTTGACCTCGATCGGACGAAAAACCAAGGACAAGTACGATTTTGAAAAAGTCAAACGTGGCGTTGCCACTTTGATTCAACATGGCAGACTTCCTGTTTATCATAGAGCGATGCTGCCAGGTGTGTTTTACTCATCAAAGGTCAGAGGTCAAAGGTAGCTCTATCACTGTCCAAAGTCTCATGTGCCTAGGCCAGAAATTAAGAGTTTCATGTTTTCTCTTTTTTGAACTTGGTGGCGCTGTTGCGACGGGCCGATGGCGTGTATGTCCCATGTGTGACTTTCATCCACGTTCAGGGGGTCAAAAATGCCCGAGTCTGAACATGAAGAATTGGAATAATAGGAATAAGAAACCAGGGGAAGAACAATAGACTCGAGCACTCATGGCTCAAGCCTAACAAGAATAAAGTCTTAACTACACACATGTAATACTTTTACACAAGAATGCAGACACTCGTAATGGCTTCAGCCATTGCACATGATCTAGTTTTATTTATTATTTATTGAAACATAATTGGTGATGTTTGCACTCATTTCCATGAGTATTCATTTCATGTGGTCTTGTGCATTACACACACTTCAGTCTTAGACCTGATGCTCTTCATGGCAACAGGTTGTAAAAATGTTCAGATGAAACGTTCCACACACATTGTTACAGGATTTTGAAATTTTGTATAAATCATCCTGACATAATGAGAATAATAATTAAACGTGCATGGAAACCATACGCAATGTATCTTGACATTAAGAGCAAATGGATGTTGGTGTTTTAATCCAAACACTACAATGGAAAATCTTCCACACACTTCAGATATTGAATCTCATAGAATTCTACCACAATGATAAGAGGTTATAATACATGTTCTCTTATAACAAGTGATGTTAGAAGATACTATGATCCTTTTGGTCTTAATCTGAAGCTAAATAATGCAAGTGTCTCTATAACAAGAAGTTATTTCAGTAAACATGGACAATAGATATGGAGAGGAAAAAAAAGGAAATCCTCAATCATTTTTAAATATTTAACTAGTAAACACTTCACTCTATAATGCTTTAATCCGAGTTGGCCTCCAGTGAGTGTGAGTGTGTATGTATATGTATATAAATGTCTATGTCTATGTCTGTCTATGAATATGAATGATGAGCTTGTGAGTGGATGTGGGACAACGAATGGAAATTGACCCGTGGCTACAATCTGTACATTTCATTAAAACGCTCTTTACAAAATACATCTTTAAAGTCCTCATGTCAGAATAATTTGTGCAGAATATTATAATCCTGTCACAAAGTATGCATGTGAGTGCGTATGGTCTCATCTGAACGAGGTTACCCTCACCATGTATTTGACATGAAGAGTTGTGCAGCATTATGACCCACTATACTTTAGGCAGCGGTGTTACACCTGGGACACGAGAGATGAAAATGCATGGAAATTATTTTGACAACACCAACACACCATTTTAAATTTAATCTCTGACATGGGGAAAAAAATACCGGACTAAAATATTTATGAAGGTTAAATATAATTATTTTCCTGAAATCTGCAACTTTCCCTGGTAATGGCCCCATCGGCTTTCAATGGACAAGTCCATCCATGAATCTATGTTCTGCTTATCCAGGGGCAGAAGTCTTAAGGGGGGCTCCCCATGGGGCTCCCCGTGGGGCTCCCAGACTTCTTCACCCCAGACTCTTCAGCTCTTACGCCCAGAGACACTGCTATGCATCAGTGGGAGTGTGGAATATGGGTGAACAGTTAAAGACACAGGGCTCATATTGGGCTTAATTAGAAGCTAATACATTGGAAAAGTGTTTCAATTTACACATGAAACAGAAATGGCATGCTTTGGTGACACTGAGGAGCATTGATCCATGAGAATGCCCTTTTTTTTAATATTTTCTTTCAATAAATTGTCTAACAATTGGAAACTGATATGCGTAAACCTTTGTTATATTGCTGTATTCCTCATCAGTACTTTTCGTTCTAAATGTCATGATTGTGTGACTGTAGCATCACTTTGAACTCATTCACAAAATGACATCTGAGGCTTGGTAAAGCAGGGTTTTGGAGCTCTGTTGGACCAAATGTGGCAGAGTTGAACCAAAAGGCTTCAGCGTAAACCTCGGGTCATTACGAGGTGATGAAAAACATTTCAGTAAAGTCATTCTGTTGGAGGGGGCAAACTCCTGATGCTTTTAAAAATGGATCATGACTGTATACCCCGTGATGGTCTGCTCTATTATTGGTATTAGTATTTTTGGTCAAGTTTGAAAGTGTAAAACACACAGTGGTGTGGGAAATATCGCTCTGTAAATAAAATAAGTTTGAATAATTTGTGAGTGTATTCTTTTGACACTTGGCAGTTAATAATGTACTAAACCCGAACTAAATGAGCCGCTTCAGTCTTTTTTATATTAAAAAAACACGCATTGGCCTAATGAACTTATGACTGGGACCAATAGAGTTTGGAAAATGTAGGCACAAGGTAATTATAACTGATTAAATGTATAATTTAATGAGGGCATTTTGGGTGAACCATGTCTGTAAATGTCCGTAAAGCCAGGCTGAAGAATGTAAGGCTTTTACCAAGTCTTTGGGCCTTCACTATGCACCACAGAGGAATATACCTAATCCTCGCTGTGTGAGGGAGAGATTTCGCAGCTCTTTCCTTCCTGCTGCTGTCAGACTGTATAACAAACACTGCTAGCCCTGAACACGCGCAATACTTGACATACTTGACTGAATTGACCATGTGCAATACCGTCATATTCATGTGCAATACTAAATTGACCATGTGCAATACCGTCATATTCATGTGCAATTACTGTCATACTCACAAGCAATTAAGGCCATATTCATGTGCATACAACTGATGTAAATAAGAGTGTTTTTTTGTTTACTTACCATTAGTATTAGTATTATTTAGTCTTATGTTAGCTATTTTTTTACTTTACTTTATTTGATTATTATTATTTTATCTTTTTATTTTTTGATTTTTATTTTCTTCCTCCATTCCCTATTAAGATATGAGAGGAGTTTTATTAATACGAGTTTTTTGTTTTGTTTATAAGAGTTCTTCTATCAAGAGTGTTGTATAAGTTATATGTCCTTTTCCTCTGTATTTACTGCGTTGTAACACCGACATTTCCCCATGTGTGACAATAAAGGAATATCTTCTCTTCTTGATAACGATGACCCGCACACTGAGGTTACAGCAGATCCTGTGCGTAGATTGCGTCCATACGTCACGTCACGTCACGTCGGCGTCAGCCAATCACCTGGTCGCGTTCAGAAACTATCACCGCATACGTAAATCTCGCAATCATGGCGACGTTCCGAGGAGATCGCGGAGATTGAAAACACAAGAGATCGCCATTCTAACCTGCCCCCGGCCGCAGTGTGAGGATGTGCTGGGGTTAGCGGGAGCCCCCGAGGCCTTGCGGGAGGACCATGTTTCCAGAGGTGAGAATGCCGCCGGGGAAGAAGGCGCGGGAGTTTGTTTGTGGAGCGCGTTAGCATGTCGCGGCTAGCGGCTAGCTCCAGGTAAACACAGCCTGAACACGAGCCCAGTGTGGCCCGGGATTACATGTAACGCGCTTAATACGATGAGCCGAGCCGCAGCAAATGCCGCCTTTAAATTAGCTCCACTAGAACAATGTCATTAAAAGTGTATCAACGCTAAGCGAATGTGTCATGACAGTTCCTCACGTGAGCAGAGCACGGGCTTCAGTGGAGAACTACACTAACCATCAAAAGAGTTTCTATTTTCGGGATACGCCGGGAATAGATGAAGTCTAAAAAGCACAGCTCATAGTTTTGGCCGGTCCCGTGTGTGTGGAGACTACGTGACACTTCCGCGTGTGCGTGGCCTGCGTTGGACCCGGTGGAAGTTACTGTTGATGTGTTTGAAATCGTATTGGAGTAAATGTGAATTTAGGCCTGTCAGAACCTTTATGTTCCAGTGCTTCACTTCTGTGACAGAACTCACTGGGACTGGCTCAGGTAAAGGCTGTACATGACAATCGTGTTTGGGCATTTCCATGTGTCATGACGAGACAGGCGCGGGGCTGTGAGGCGGGAGCGGGACTGTGAGGCGGGACTGTGAGGCGGGAGCGGGACTGTGAGACGGGAGCGGGGCTGTGAGGCGGGAGCGGGGCTGTGAGACGGGACTGTGAGGCGGGAGCGGGACTGTGAGGCGGGAGCGGGACTGTGAGGCGGGAGCGGGACTGTGAGGCGGGAGCGGGACTGTGAGACGGGAGCGGGGCTGTGAGACGGGAGCGGGACTGTGAGGCGGGAGCGGGACTGTGAGACGGGAGTGGGGCTGTGAGGCGGGAGCGGGGCTGTGAGGCGGGAGCGGGACTGTGAGGCGGGACTGTGAGACGGGAGCGGGACTGTGAGGCGGGACTGTGAGACGGGAGCGGGACTGTGAGGCGGGAGCGGGACTGTGAGGCGGGAGCGGGACTGTGAGACGGGAGCGGGGCTGTGAGGCGGGAGCGGGACTGTGAGGCGGGAGCGGGACTGTGAGGCGGGAGCGGGACTGTGAGACGGGAGCGGGACTGTGAGACGGGAGCGGGACTGTGAGGCGGGAGCGGGGCTGTGAGGCGGGAGCGGGGCTGTGAGGCGGGAGCGGGGCTGTGAGGCGGGAGCGGGACTGTGAGGCGGGAGCGGGACTGTGAGGCGGGAGCGGGACTGTGAGGCGGGAGCGGGACTGTGAGGCGAGAGCGGGACTGTGAGGCGGGAGCGGGACTGTGAGACGGGAGTGGGGGACTGTGAGACGGGAGCGGGGCTGTGAGACGGGAGCGGGACTGTGAGGCGGGAGCGGGACTGTGAGACGGGAGTGGGGCTGTGAGGCGGGAGCGGGGCTGTGAGGCGGGAGCGGGACTGTGAGGCGGGAGCGGGACTGTGAGACGGGAGTGGGGCTGTGAGGCGGGAGCGGGGCTGTGAGGCGGGAGCGGGGCTGTGAGGCGGGAGCGGGGCTGTGAGGCGGGAGCGGGACTGTGAGGCGGGAGCGGGACTGTGAGGCGGGAGCGGGACTGTGAGGCGGGAGCGGGACTGTGAGGCGAGAGCGGGACTGTGAGGCGGGAGCGGGACTGTGAGGCGGGAGCGGGACTGTGAGGCGGGAGCGGGACTGTGAGGCGGGAGCGGGACTGTGAGACGGGAGTGGGGCTGTGAGGCGGGAGCGGGGCTGTGAGGCGGGAGCGGGACTGTGAGGCGGGACTGTGAGGCGGGAGCGGGACTGTGAGGCGGGAGCGGGACTGTGAGGCGGGAGCGGGACTGTGAGGCGGGAGCGGGACTGTGAGGCGGGAGCGGGACTGTGAGCGGGACTGTGAGGCGGGAGCGGGACTGTGAGGCGGGAGCGGGACTGTGAGGCGAGAGCGGGACTGTGAGGCGGGAGCGGGACTGTGAGACGGGAGTGGGGGACTGTGAGGCGGGAGCGGGACTGTGAGGCGGGAGCGGGACTGTGAGGCGGGAGCGGGACTGTGAGGCGGGAGCGGGACTGTGAGGCGGGAGCGGGACTGTGAGGCGGGAGCGGGACTGTGAGACGGGAGCGGGACTGTGAGACGGGAGCGGGACTGTGAGACGGGAGCGGGACTGTGAGACGGGAGCGGGACTGTGAGACGGGAGCGGGACTGTGAGACGGGAGCGGGACTGTGAGACGGGAGCGGGACTGTGAGACGGGAGCGGGACTGTGAGATGGGAGCGGGACTGTGAGTGAGACGGGAGAGGGACTGTGAGTGAGGCGGGAGCGGGACTGTGAGACGGGAGCGGGACTGTGAGACGGGCGCGGGACTGTGAGACGGGAGCGGGACTGTGAGACGGGAGCGGGACTGTGAGACGGGCGCGGGACTGTGAGACAGGAGCGGGACTGTGAGTGAGACGGGAGAGGGACTGTGAGTGAGGCGGGAGCGGGACTGTGAGACGGGAGCGGGACTGTGAGACGGGAGCGGGACTGTGAGACGGGAGCGGGACTGTGAGACGTGAGACAGGAGTGGGACTTTGAGCTGGACTTGTTGAATACTCCAAAAGTCCTCACATGCAAACACAATCCCGCCCTGAGCCGTTGCACATATGAATGACTCACTGTTTGGTCCAAAACCTTGTGTCTTGTTCAGGGACATTTGAGTATTTGGATCATGAAAGTTTGGGGCTGGTGTCTGAGAGACATTTAAGACACACACAAGTCTAATCCTGTGTGAAAAGTGTGTTTATTCAAAGAATATTACTGACATTTTGTATACGGACATTTTTTGTGCAATTTGTCTGGAGCAACCCATTTGCAAAAAAAATATTGATTTCACTTTCCTGAGCTTAACCCTCAGGCCCGCCTTCAAAAATAAACTAAGTGTGGCATGTTTTGACATATTTTATGTTATGTTTTTATGATTCCACACTTGACAGAAGGTGATAAGTCAGTAGGATATACAATAGAAGAGTGGTAGTGCATAACATTTTTCCATTTTTATGCTAGCAATACAATAATTTATTCATAAGCACCTGGAACAAATATAAGTGTTACCCATATTACAATGATTTACAGAAAACATATAATATAATACAAAGAAAAAAATGAAAGTTCAGATTCCGAGGGTTTTATATTTTGCTTTCTAACACTCTAAACAACGGTTTGTCTGCTGGTTGATGTGTTTAGTTTGCTTTGCAACCACATGGCATGTTTCCCTTGCTCTGTACGCGACACTCATGAAGGGAGAGAAGAGGTGACAGGTGCAGGAATTGAGATAAAAACGGCAGGTTTACCACTGCTTCTGCCTTCATTTGTCAATCCCCAATTTAAGAAAATGAATTTATGACATTAAATATAGCTTGAACACACTGAATAATGATCAGCTCTCATCTTGGACGAGCAAAGTTAAAACGATAACTAAAACAACAGTGTAAAACGCCTGTTGAAGTTGTTTGGCTCTGACAGGGTCTTGTATTTAGAGTCATGTCCTCATGTCACCTCTCTCTGTCTCATCCTGTTACAGGATGCACATCTCCTGGAAACTTTATTACACACGAGTGAGAAAGGGAATTAAAGACTAAACCTGAATTTAAAGTTAGGGTTGATAAGGTGTCCCAGTCAGAAAAGTACACAGTGACTGTGGTCAGGAGGGACCAGTGGACTTGCAGTTTGTTTCGGGGAGTAGGCACCTGGCTAATGCTATCATTGTGTGGCGATGCTAATAAACGTAAGCCTACTTTCAGACTAAGAGCCTAATTTCCAACTGTCCGGGTGTTATATTTAAGGATCAGACACAGTCCGTGCTCTTGAAAGTAAGGAGGCTTGTCTGGTGCAGAGGGCGTGTGGACGAGGAAGAGCAGATGTAAATGTTCACAAAAGATTGTTGTGGCAAGTTGTCTCTGCTTTTAAGTGTCAGCGACATATCGCTGTAAAGAAGGATTCACTTCCAGAACTTCTGTCTTCTTGAAGTTTCAACCATTTTCAATTTAACAGCAATTAAATGAGCTGTTTTTCGTGTTCCTCTAACAGTGGAGAGGCGTCCGCATGGTTGACTTCTTCAACACGGGTGTGACGGGGGCTTGTTGTGCTTTTGGCCCACGAGCTTAGTGAGCGGAGGGAGTGTTTGAACCAAGTGGAGCTCCTCACGCCATTTGCACATATTGTCTCTCACAAACCACCACGAGTCCTTCTCAGATTATAGAAGAGTTCTACTTCTCTGTCCACCTCACGGCTGTGTTGCTCCATACTTTTCCCTGTCTCACCCCAATAACGCTTGTCTCTAGGATTCTGACCAAGAACAGTGAACAACCGGCTTCAATTAAACTCAATCTCCCCATTATAGCGGGCTATAATTTATATTAAAGCTTAGGCCTATATGATTCCTCATCGACAAGATAGTCTAAAATTTGAATTCTAGCGGTAATCTGTCTGCAACAAATGTATCTCAAAAGTAATCCAACGTAGTGAAGCAAATTACATTTTTGAGACATTTTGTATTGTTTAACCTGTTCACGCCCACCTGCCCGCACGAGGGCGTGAACCATACTTTAGAAAATTCACTTGCACCATCACTCTTATTTTCTTTGTTATACAAGTTATACATCATTTTAAGGATTATTTTCTCAACAAAACTCGTTCTGTCCGTAAGATTCCACAGAAAAACAATATCCACTTATATTTTTCCTGAAGTGATCCCATTTGAAGAAAAAGTCCAGTAAACAGTTTTCTTTTGTGAAAAAATTCACAACTAAAGCTCGTCCGGCGCATTTCTGTCCATAACAAAAGACCGGATCAATTTCCAAGATGGTGTTTGGTATGTGTGTATTCCTCACTTTCAGCTACAGTATGAGACATGCACCAATGTTCTTGTCCACGGGTTCGGTTATACCATCGCCGCGCTTCATACGCGCGAGGTCCATGTTGATTCCGCTTTCGTAACTGACGAAAACAGTGACGTAGAACATTTTGATTGACATATTATTCCAGCCAATGAGCCAAGCTTTCGAACAGTGGGTGGGTTTTAGGACTTTCCCCAGACAGAATCTTCACAAGGCTAAGCGTAAAAGCAATGGAGACAGTTTTTTTCGGTGCGCGCCGGCAAGATATTACAGATCACGTTTTCTGATCTTGTTAGCCTTTTGGACACGCATTTCGATAGATATATGTATTATTATACCATTTTTTTTTATGTTCACCTTTTATATGGTAAATTCATGGGTAAACTCATATTTACACATTTTCACATACATTGTTTTTAGCAGTTATGATAGTTATTAGTGGCCTACAAAACATCAATGTATGTTTTATGATCATAGAGGAGCTAAAATTGTAATAAAACAGTTTGGCACAGTTGGCACATATTTGGATCACTTGTTCCGAATATACTTTTTGATACAAAAAGGTCAACAGCACCAAAATGCCTGTTCTAGAGATCTGAAACTTTACACAGTTGTTGTCATGACAACAGCATGTGCAGTGAACAGCATAAGCACACACTGAAGTATGTCCTGCTCAGGACCATTACAAATTGACAATATTCATGTGAGACTAAAAAAAGGATGTATTTTGTATGTTTGGGCTTCTGTAGTGTAAGTTCTGAAGCTCTGACAGTGTGACATCTGCACATCTGCAGAAACTAGAAGGCCTAAGGTTTCTAATGATGCATCACACTCACATGTGGAAAGTAAGATCCTCTTTTAATAAGCAACGCCATTTGGGTTCGACCATTGTGCACAGGGCCAAATAGGCGGATGGGAACATGATAATGAAAGCCTACAAATATAACATTTAGCACTGTGATCAGTGTATAATATATTACAATTTCAGAGTTACTTGCCCAACAATGGTTCCAGCAGACGGCACAGAGGGCCTTATAAATGAGCACGACGCATTGTGTTTAACACTAAGGGCCGTATTTCACCCCCGAGGGTAGCGTTACCATGGAGCTCTTTTCATTACATCTTGCAGTTGGAGCAATTGATGACAGCGCAGGGCATGGAATTCTAAACAAGACGTGTGATTCTGCCAAATTATGAGGTGGAGTAAAGCAATTTGAGGGCAAGGTCTGGTGCATTCTGTGAATGGCCAGAATCGTAAATAATAAACTTCAAATCTAGCGCACTGGAGTCGTGTTACTGCCCCATATGGACGAGATCATCATAATAAAACGACCTTCATGGGCATAAAATAACACAAATTATAAGATTACAGTCAAATTTTACATGTCTCCCTCATGTAAACAGCTGCGTCCCGCACTCGGCTCCTAAAGCCGATTCAGTCTTCAGAAGGAAGAGGTTTGTTGGGCAGGGCTGTCCGTCCACTATGCTCTGATTGGCTGAACCATTGATTGTCAAACTTACATATAAAACTGTTAATGCTGAAACGTTTTTAGTGATGAGACGTGCCACAGCTCCACGCACATATACGACGTGCCACAGCTCCACGCACATATACCACGCACATCAAGCTCATGTTGGCGCAAGCTTGATGTGAGGTTTTTGCATTAGCGTTAGTTATAGATTAGAGATGTTTATGAGTTTTTCCTCAAGCCTAAATGACCAATATTAACCTGTGTGCGTTTTATATTTGAGGAGATGAGGGGAAATGTCCCTCTGTCTCGCCTGATACAGGACACGCACCCCGCGCTGGTCTGGACTGGTTATAAAATGTTGACGGCGTCTCGTTCGTTTGCGTTAATTTTTAACATTTTGGGAACAAATTGAAAATGGGGAAATCAAACATTGATATTGCTCCATTGCTTGTACATGAGGCCATGAGGAACATCCCTCTCACAGGAGGTGCTTTTGAATGCCACACTTATCAGTCATTGGTTCAAACACTATGACCATATATGGACTGGCATTATCTCAATCCAGCCTCAAGCGGCCAAGTCCAGCCTCTTCACGCCAGCCTCAAGGTCGGCAAGGTGGCAAGAGAGCGCCCTGGCCCCGCCCCCTGGAAAAGGCTCCCACTAACGCTACCTCCAGGGACCAAATACGGTCCAAAGTGCTGATCTGTGCAGGCTGTGATATGGTCATGTGTGTGTAGTGTATGTTAATGCCGGTCTATAAATGCATTATTGTGAGTGATGTGGCAGTAAAATATAAACTTTAAAGGAATAATAGAGGATTTTTCGGCGATTTGAGACTCTTAGTCCCTTTTAAAAAATGGGCACACCCCCCCCCCCCCCCCCCCCCACCCTCCTGTTCTTTCCAAGACGCAGCCTCCCATCAAACCTCGTACAGCCCCGCTGCTACACGTGCGTTTGTTTATTAGCGCGACTGATCGCATCATCTCTCGTCTCCACAGATTTCCGTCTCTTTTGAGCTCGAACACAGTCTTTCTGTCGTCATTTTGTCCTGTAACTGAAGGAACTCACTAAACACACACCGGCATAACAACCACGCATGTGCAGCCAGGGAAACGTGCTGCTATGGGAACCAGGCTGCAGGTGTGCAGTAGCACGCAGGGAATGATTGACATGTGGGTAGGGATGCGTACCGCTACGACGGACCAGATCTGGACTTGTAAAAACGTTTCGGTTTAGGTCCAAAAAAAACTAAACCCCGGTGATTTGGTTCTGGACTAATATAAAATATAGCACTGACAAACTATATCCTTTTTGTTCTAGAATCTAGACCATCTTAAACCTTCCACAGATCGCGAAATTTGTGCTGGAAAAGACGTAAACACTGCCATGCGCCGCTGTCAATGTCGCACCCGGACCATAATTAGTGACGCACGCGTCTTCAGGGCAGAAGTTGAAGCCGGCGAAATAAGTTTAAAGATGCGAGAGACGGGAGCGCCTCGTACGTGTGAGACGGGGGCGCCTCGTACGTGTGAGACGGGGGCGCCTCGTACGTGTGAGACGGGGGCGCCTCGTACGTGTGAGACGGGGGCGCCTCGTACGTGAGAGACGGGGGCGCCTCGTACGTGAGAGACGGGGGCGCCTCGTACGTGAGAGACGGGGGCGCCTCGTACGTGAGAGACGGGGGCGCCTCGTACGTGAGAGACGGGGGCGCCTCGTACGTGAGAGACGGGGGCGCCTCGTACGTGAGAGACGGGGGCGCCTCCCTCGTACGTGTGAGACGGGGGCGCCTCCCTCGTACGTGTGAGACGGGGGCGCCTCCCTCGTACGTGTGAGACGGGGGCGCCTCCCTCGTACGTGTGAGACGGGGGCGCCTCCCTCGTACGTGTGAGACGGGGGCGCCTCCCTCGTACGTGTGAGACGGGGGCGCCTCCCTCGTACGTGTGAGACGGGGGCGCCTCCCTCGTACGTGTGAGACGGGGGCGCCTCCCTCGTACGTGTGAGACGGGGGCGCCTCCCTCGTACGTGTGAGACGGGGGCGCCTCCCTCGTACGTGTGAGACGGGGGCGCCTCCCTCGTACGTGTGAGACGGGGGCGCCTCGTACGTGTGAGACGGGGGCGCCTCGTACGTACGTGAGAGACGGGGGCGCCTCGTACGTGAGAGACGGGGGCGCCTCGTACGTGAGAGACGGGGGCGCCTCGTACGTGAGAGACGGGAGCGCCTCGTACGTGTGAGACGGGAGCGCCTCGTACGTGTGAGACGGGAGCGCCTCGTACGTGTGAGACGGGAGCGCCTCGTACGTGTGAGACGGGAGCGCCTCGTACGTGTGAGACGGGAGCGCCTCGTACGTGTGAGACGGGAGCGCCTCGTACGTGTGAGACGGGAGCGCCTCGTACGTGTGAGACGGGAGCGCCTCGTACGTGTGAGACGGGAGCGCCTCGTACGTGTGAGACGGGAGCGCCTCGTACGTGTCTCGCTGTGCGAAACCGTGTATCCACATGTGAACACTGAAGTGAAGCCGGTGAGATCGCTTGTTTATTTGAACGGTTTTAAGCTGTGGCCGTGTGCGGCGTTGTGATGGTTAATGTGCTGCGGGCGTCGTCACGTGTTAAAGGGGCGGGGTCAGCGTGTTAAAGGGGCGGGGTCAGCGTGGGGTCTTGTCTGGGTCTTTGGTCTGGGTGTAAATATGAATGAAATAACTGAAGTGTTATGTTGTGGTGTGATGTATTTGGCATTATGTAAATACTAAGTCAAAGTAATATTGCTTAATTGCAGCATTCATGAATTGGAGTTGATATTTTGTAATAGTATTTTGTATTTGTATTCTACAGTTGGTAGTAGTAGCAGCAGCAGCAGCAGCAGCAGCAGCAGCAGTAGTAGTAGCTTCTGTTAAAAACAGTGAATAAATCAGACAAGTTGAGTTTATTTCAGTCTGCAGTTAAGACTTGTGTTTGATAGTCGTCCTTGTTCAAGTGTCTTGTGTTATGCTGTTATAACATTATGTAAATATGGCATGGTTCAGGTCCGGACTCATTAGGTCCGGACCTGAACCTCTGGATTCGAATCCGGACTTGAACCTGAACGTGGGTTTAGGTCTGCATCCCTACATGTGGGAGAACTACTCGACCTCTATTATTCCTTTTAAAGTGATTGTTGATGCTGGGTTTTAGAGTCTGCACATATGTCCTGAAAATGAACTCTTTTTTTTTTTTTCTTTCTTTACCTGAGAAATCTCAGCATCAGCACTTTTTAAACAGCTACACGTACACGCTTTAAAAATCTTCTAAATATTCATGTCATAATGACATATTTAGCCTTAATCATTTTTAACCCCTTACCTAATTCATTCATTAATGTTCACACATAAAGGGCACGTCCACATCAAGCTAAACATGTTTTAACCACGTGGAGTGAGCGTTTCTGGAGTCTAAAAACTGAACGTTTTGAAACTCTGTTCAGGCGTCTCCGCCGTTACTCTGTATCTGCAACTTTTTTGTGACGTTTGTGACGCTTAATGACACATGCACCACAGCTTTTTGTGCATATGCAGAATTCTCCTCTGAACTGTTCTACATCTGCTGCGTTTCACTCGTGCATCAGTAGATTATTGGTTTCACTTGAAGCCGCCATGATTCTTTTGTTTGGTACATCCCACGTTCAAGTGCATGTGAATTGTCTTTGTTTTAGTTTTCAACAACATTTGGGCTCTACAGTCATCATAACTTTAGATACTCCTGTCACAATTGTATTCATAATGTTAATAAATATATTGATAAATGGAAATAGTTTTTAAAAGCAATTGATGTTGGTTCTAAGGCTGGATCTACCATCATCATCACATTAGTTCTTGTTTATGAAATGGAATGTAACTATTGATTATGAGAGTATATTTAGTCAAAAAAAAGTCCTCAGGATGTTAAGTCATTTAGTAACTGTTGTAAATATTGTTTTACTGGTCTTCACAGTGTCATGGAATCAGACAAACACCGATGCTATTCCGTAACACATCGAGAACACAATTCAACTTAGAATATGAAACGACACAGAAATATCAGACATTTGTATGGCAAGCTTGGGAGAAAACGCTGGGCTGTGTCAGCCAGGCCTTTTGTAAGGAGCCTGGCTGACCCTCCTGCGTCTCACCTCGTTTTTTCCCATGCTGGTTGGTTTTATTAGATATTCTGGAATAGGCGGGTCACATTTCTCATTGGTCAGCTTCACATCAAGGCACTTGGTATTTTTCCGTAGACATCAAGCCTTGGGTAAACATTACCCAAACTCCTCTGGGCTGTCACCCCCCCTCGGGTAAACATCCTTTGGCCCATCTTTACGACCCCTTCACAAATGCAGTTTGTCACACACCCGTTCTTCTCTTAGACTAATGATGCAGATAAAATATCACTATTATGCAGATAAAATACATGACAGAAATATACTCATATATTCACATTTTATCACATTTCCCTCCTGTTTATCAAAGCATTAGTCACTGTCTCATATGCCAAACACATTACTCTTTTCAGTTTTCAACATGTCTTTCATATAGGTGTTAAAATGACACTTTTACACTCAAAAAGTTTATGCACATTTCTCAACATTGAACACACTCCTTTTCTCTCGGCAACAACATTTCTACAGCATTACTGTCCTAAATTTTGAGTCAGATTGGTCAATCTCTGTAATTTGACAAACAGACAATTTATCTTGTCTATAATTTGTGCGGTGTGATGGGAAATATAGAAGTACAAGCGGAAAGCCCTTAAACCCGCTCTGCTCTCTGGTCAGTCAGTTTGACTCGTCAGGGACCTCTCTGGACAGCCCAATAGAATCAAATACGTAGTATCAGGTGCTACTGGAACCAGATTGTCCACTAACCTCTCAACCTTGACCCTGCGGTATGGTTCTGGGTGATGCTGATCTTTGTTCTGACCATGGCTGGCCACAAAAGGATACATAGGCACAACGTCCCACAAGTGTCCCCACACCACCATACGTCCTCGCGCTTCTTAAGAGACCTTCTTCCGCTGCTCGCTTCAGTCACACCTTTGACACATATGAACTGGTACATTTCCCATCTCAATTCATAATCTCATTAACATTGCATGTAGTTATGTTGTAGCAGATAAAAAACTCTCTCTTAGTTAGTGCAAACAGTGGCTGTGGTGTAATATGCCATTGTGTTTCTTCAGCTACTGTCATGTCAATTATACATTATACATTTCACATTACACATTTCATAACCTTTCATGTTGATCACTTATTTTCTTCCCTTTATTTTTCAGGTCTGTGTATGTTTCATTTCCCGGTGTATATACACAGTTATGACACACCATTGTATGTTGATCGATTGTCCCGTGCATAATTCAGGTGTTCAGCACCCATATTACCGTCATCGCTGTGATGATGATAACTGTTAATTCTTTTTCACAGAGTATGGTACTCTGCGCACCGTAGCCTCTGGCTCTCGTTCATCGTAGCAGAGTATAGTACTTTGCGTACTGTAGAATCTGTGTCCCGTCCATTGTAGCAGAGTATCGTACTCTACCGTAGACTCTGGACAAAACTCATACAAACGAAGTCCTGCGTCTGCGACGTTATGGATCTGCCGCTGTGTTGTCCAGACATTTCTCTCACTTTCCCATGAGAGCACCCATGATCTCGTCCCTCCAATGGTCGGTGTGTGGCTCCGTCCACCTGGCTCGTCCACTTGGCTCGTTTCTGTAAACACCACATCTCCAACACGTTCTTCTGCGGTGATAAACAAAGTCTTTTCGACAGTTCAGTGTATTTCAAACAGTTTTCTTGTTTACAATTTTTTTTTTTAGTAATTATTGATTCGGAATATTTGTTTACACGTCCATATACCTCCTTTTTGAGATATGGCCTTGCCCATTTCTCAAACTTCTATACAATTCTACATTTAAACAAAATTCAATAATCCAGATAGTTTACAACATTCACTAATCCAGGATGTAATCAAGGAAGAGATGGAATTGCGTCTGTCACTCCAACTCCGCAATGTCACCTTTTGACCTTTCACAGTTCAGTGGTCACATCCCTGGCTGAGCCCCTCCTTCCACGACGCTGGGCCCCCACCCTGTGTGTCTGTAATCCGACCCTGCCTCTGCGATCTGTAACTTGTAAATCTGTTTTACCACCATTTGTTTCAAACTCCAAATGTTTCAAACTCCAAATGTTTCAAACTCTAAATGTTTCAAACTCTAAATGTTTCAAACTCTAAATGTTTCAAACTATAAATGTCTCAAACTCTAAAATTCTGGTGTGTGTCTGTGTGTGTCTGTCTGTCTGTCTGTCTGTCTGACTGACTGACTGACACATCAAACAATAATAATAATTATCTCAATAATTCCCCCGTTGAGCTGGCCATAAGGCTCAGTTCACAACTTAGAATTTTCATCACATAATTTCACATCTCCTGTGGGTGTGGCCGGCATAAAGTCACCCATCTAATGTAATATGTGCTAATCTTCTATATGTGCTTCAGGTGAGTTTCAAACTCGATCTCTCACACCTGCTCATGTGATGCTTTACAAACGTTGTGTATTAGTTTGTTCTAACAAGTCTATATGTGTATTAAAATCAAAATGATTCTAAATCTTCCCCTTGTCCATAAGGCAAGTCTCTTTTATCAACATGTTTTCCCTTGTTCCCTACTTTCTTTGTCTTTCCTTTGTCTCTCATCACATCTTCCTCGCTGTCTTCCCCTCTGTCTGTTCTGTCTTCCTCTCTGTCTCTGAGGAAACACCCATTTCCAAATTTCTAAACCTGCTTTTTCTTTCTCTCTTTTCACTTACCCTCACTTGTAACCTGCTTTTACTTTCTCTCTTTCTTGTAGTCTAACCATCATGTCATGGAATCAGACAAATACCGATGCTATTCCGTAACACATCGAGAACACAATTCAACTTAGAATATGAAACGACACAGAAATATCAGACATTTGTATGGCAAGCTTGGGAGAAAACGCTGGGCTGTGTCAGCCAGGCCGTTGTAAGGAGCCTGGCTGACCCTCCTGCGTCTCACCTCGTTTTTTCCCATGCTGGTTGGTTTTATTAGATATTCTGGAATAGGCGGGTCACATTTCTCATTGGTCAGCTTCACATCAAGGCACTTGGTATTTTTCTGTAGAGATCAAGCCTTGGGTAAACATTACCCAAACTCCTCTGGGCTGTCACCCCCCCTAGGGTAAACATCCTTTGGCCCATCTTTATGACCCCTTCACAAAAGCAGTTTGTCACACACCCGTTCTTCTCTTAGACTAATGATGCAGATAAAATATCACTATTATGCAGATAAAATACATCACAGAAATATACTCATATATTCACATTTTATCACACACAGACTCCAACAAATGCCATGTGCAGAGAAGTTTTAGGACTCAAAGACGTAATTGAATCAAAGTGATAAAGAGATATATCATTTTGTGTTTTGATTAATAACGTATTTTGTGTCATATACTCAATCAAGCACGTCACTTTAGCTTTATCTTGTCAAATTCGTTGATTACTTGAAATAATTTTACCAGAATAATTGCCAGTTGCAGCCCTAAATTATACAGTTCAGATGCTAAATGTAATTATTCATGGAGCATATATTGTATGCAAATGACTCAACACAATCAAGTTTCTCAATCAAATGGAGAGCTAACGAGCTCAAAATATGATGATATGAGAATATATCGTGACGGACGTCTTGGCAATACTTGTACTGTGATACTTTTAAAGTACATCAATTCATTATAAAGTGCTTCACGTATGAACTGTGACTGCTGCTTTGAGGCTGAATCTGCTGAGTGAAAAGTGACATTCAAAGAACAATTCTAGTCTTTTATTAAAGGTTGAATGGACAATTTTTTTGGCCCAAATCTGAGTCTTATTTCCTCGTGGCGTGGACGGCCGATTAGTCCTGCCACGTATCAATCATAAAACGCACCTACTGTTCACCTGCAGCCGCGTGTGGCTCGTCCCACGTTTCCGCGTCTGTAAACGCATTGATCTATCATAATATAGTTCCCTCAGTGTACGGCGCAAAATGAAGACGGAGAAAGACAGTTAGAGCTGACTCAGAAGAAGACGGAAATCTACGGGAGACAAGAGATGCGATGCGATCTTTCGCGCTAATAAACAAACGCACGTGTGTCTTGTATCAGTCCACACGGGGGAGTGGCATGAGCACGGGGGAGTGGCACGAGCACGGGGGAGTGGCACTACCAGAAGACACTGGACATTTTTACACTCTATTTTGTAGGCTAATGTAGAGTATTGTTCATAGTACAGAAAAAACACTCAAGTGCATCTGAAAAGAAAACATTGTATATAACATGTATATATGTTATGTATAATATATAATTTCGGTCCTGGAAGTGACGAATTCTGTCCTGCTGAAAGCTTTTTTTCATTCATCACAGTAGAGCTGGGTTTCGATTGAAATTTCAAGAATCGATTTGATTCCGATTTTTACGTTTCAAAATTGATTTTTTTTCGATTTTCTCAGATCCCATTCGATTCGCTCCGATTTCGATTCGATCCGGGGTTAATGTTATCAAATGAAATGTATTTGAACCGTTTCCTTGACTTCATGACTGTGTAGAGAAGCAACATATTAAAACTGGTATTATATCAATATTAAACAGCAAATCTTACAAGTATTGGTAGTTGTTGATGGAAGACTGATGAAAAGGTTAAGGGTCAATCTATCTTCAAGAAAGATAATCCAGGAGTCCTGAATTATCTTTCTTGAACGTAGATTGAAGTTCACTGGGGGAAATGTAGAAAATAATTTTAATTAAAAAAAAAAAATCGATCTTTGGACATACGAATCCATAATCGGTCATTAATATGCGAATTGATTAAAAATCGGAAAATCGATTATTTCAACCCAGCTCTACATCAGTCTGTTCCACTAACCCTGACCCTTTTGTTTTGTGCTTGAATGTTGAGCGCTTTTTGTTTTTGACCAAACCACAATAAAAAAAATAGGGTTAACCCCAACCCTTAACCCCCAACCCTTAACCCCCAACCCTTACCCCCAACCCTTACCCCCAACCCTTAACCCCCAACCCTTAACCCCAACTCTTAACCCTTAACCCCCAACCCTTAACCCTTACCCCTTAACCCCCAACCCTTGACCCCTAACCCTTGACCCTTAACCCCTAACCCAAAACCTTTAACCTCTCTCTCACCTGGAAAAGCCTGGCAGCTCTGTGAGGATCCTGTTCTTTCATCTCTCCAGCGCCTTCAACACCATCAGCTCCTGAGGGACAAGCTGGAGACGGCTGGTGTGGAGTATGACCTGGCAGAGTGGATCCTGGACTACCTCACGGACCGACCCCAGTTTGTGAGAGCCCGGAACTGTGTGTCTGACACTCGGACCTGCAGTGTGGGGGCCCCAGGGCACTGTCCTCGCGCCCTTTCTCTTCACCCTTTACACTGCAGACTTTAGATATGACACGGACAGCTGTGTCCTGCAGAAGTTCTCTGACGACTCTGCCATCATCGGACTCATCACGGACGACAATGACGCGGAGTACAGAGGACTGGAGCAGGACTTTGTGGACTGGTGTCAGCGGAACCACCTCCTCATCAACGCGGGGAAGACCAAGGAGATGGTGGTGGACTTCCGCAGACGCCACCCCACTGCCCCCTCACCAGTGAACATCCAGGGACGGGACATTGAGAGAGGTGGTTTTCTTCTGAACCACAAACTGGACTGGACTCATAACACAGACTGTACAGGAAGAGCCAGAGTCGGCTCTACCTCCTGAGGAGACTCCGGTCTTTTGGAGTGACAGGGCCGCTCCTGAAGACCTTCTATGACTCTGTGGTGCATCAGCTCCTGTAGGTGTGGCCTGCTGGAGCAGTAGCATCACAGAGAGGGAGAGGAAGAAGCTGGACAAAGTCATCAAGAAGTCCAGCTCTGTCCTGGGCTGCGCTCTGGACTCGGTGCAGGAGGTGGGGGACAGAAGGGTCCTGGCTAAATTCACATCTATGCTGGACCATGAGTCTCACCCCCTGCAGGACACGCTGTCCCCTGCAGGACACTCTGTCCGCTCTGGAGAGCAGCTTCAGTGAGAGACTGATCCACCCTCTGTGTGAAGGAAAGGTTTCGCAGGTCTTTCCTTCTGCTGCTGTCAGACTTTATAACAAACACTGTTAGTCCTACTGTGCAATTACTGTCGTGATCACATGTAATGGTATTTATTTATTTATTTTTATCTTTATTATTTTTCCCCTCCATCCCTTGTTGGGAAATGGGATTTTTTGTTTATAGGAGATCTTCTACTGAGAGTGTTTTTCAGACTTCCTATAAGTGATCTGTTCTGTTCTTCTGTATCTTCCTGCGTTGCACCGATGAAATTTCCCCATGTGGGACAATAAAGGAATATCTTATCTTATCTTATTTGTCACTTCCGTGAGTTATGAGTGTATGATCTAGTGCTGACCCAACAGGTCGAGCGGCGTATTTTAAACTGATCATCTGACGTGAAACAGAAAGTCCACGATGACTGAAACACAAATGAATTCATAGCTACTGTAACTAACTGGTGACAAGTGAATTAGTCCTTTATATATATTCTTTATGTACAAACAGAACACTTTGAAGTGAAATGTTGCTGTTTTGGGGACAAACTCATGTGAAATTAAGAACAAAATTTGTTTTTTTTAAAGCAGAAACTCTATTTGTTTATTACAATAAACTATCAAGTTTTTTTTGTTTGTTTTTTAAATATGCTTTTAAATGGTTTACGGAATGTACAAAAAAATTAACAGATTACTCGATTAATCGAAGAAAAAATCAATAGATTACTCGATTACTAAAATAATCGATAGCTGCAGCTCTATGAGTCCTTAAGTTCTTAAGTCCACCCTATAGTCCAGCTAATTTCACTTGTAGATCAATAAAGTGATGGAGGTGTTTGTCTTGTGCTGATGGCATTCTCGTGTTTACGTCCTGCTCTGTGTGCCTCAGGCTGGCCTGTCCTTCTGGGGATGGGGAGGCCTCGGAGTCGTGCTCTTCCTCATCACATTCGGACCCTTTGCCATTTTCTACTTGGCCTTTTACTTGCTCTGCATCGTCGGAGGGTGAGTGGCCCTCCAGTGCCTCCAGTGTGAGACCTGCATCTGCTCATGTCCGTGTCCTTATCCCATAGGGGCTTTGCCGTCATTCTTCTCTATGGGAAAATCAACTCTGAGAAGCACCTGGAGAGCTGCGAGCACTCGTACCTGCCGCCCACAGCCTCAGGGATCGTGATGGTGAGCAGGTCACCAACTCCAACTGCTCAGCCTCCCGGAGCAACGTCCTCTAACACTGACTTTGTTCTACAGACACTGGAGGAGATGAAGCTGGAGCTGAAGCTTCCTAAGATCGATCGTAGACTAACAGGCTCAAGTTTTATTGACGAGCCGCTGCAGCAGGTGAGGTCATTGAGTCCAGGTCCATTCAAGCACAAAGTGTGTGTGAGCAGCAGAGGTGGAGCCACATTCAGGTATCAATCCAACAGAAATGTGCTAAAAGAAAGGTTTAAGTATGGGATGAATATCGAGTCATGTGTGTGAAACAGTGTGTGAGTTACTTAGTGTAGTGAAATATATTTTGATTACCGTACTTTTCGGACTTTAAGCCGCTACTTTTCCCTGCCATTTGAACCCAGTGGTCATTATTATGGTGCGTCTAATTTATAGATTTTTACTGGCAAACGGCCACCGGGGGAAAACTAGCAGGAAGCCGGGGGAAAACTAGCATGAGCGTTTGACACGCTGTAGAAGAAGACGTCAGGGACACATCATGTTTTCTATAGTTTAAGCTTCAATTAGACTTGTATTCACAGAGAAATGTGTTTCTAATGAGGAAGTGAATCCAGACGTGGACACGGAGACATGCAATATACGGCAAGGTTTATTGCCAATGAACAGAATTCACAAACACAGGAACTTGGTGATTCGGTGTAACATAAAACAATGAACAATTAATAGTTGGATAGAAATAACAATAAGCTATAAGATAAAAATAGGCTTAATATGCACACAAATTTACAGTTGATTTTACATATGTAGCACAGAAAGTGAACAGTGCAGTGAGTGATTAAATGATGGTTAAAGTGACAGTGTTTAAGAAGTGTTGGGAGGTTCTGGTCCTGATTAGGGCTGAACCATTTGGAGAAATAATCTAATTGCAATTTATTTTTCCCCAATATTGCGATTTAATGTGTGATTTAATTTTATTTTATTTTTTATCCTTTTTTTGTAAGGAAACATAATGAATAACTTAAATAAGATGAAAAATGACAAATAAATACAAAGACATAGTCATTTAAATGTATTACCAATGGACACTGTATAATAGGCAAGGCAAGGCAAGTTTATTTGTAGAGCACATTTCATACACAAGGCAATTCAAAGTGCTTCACAGCAGGAAAAATGCATTCAAATCACAAAGAAATGACAGAAACAGAAATACAATAAAATTAACTAAATTAAAAATTATCAATCCAACTGATTTTCTAAACTAATAAAATCACAAACAAAAGAGAAGAGTGCAAAGAAAAAATACCTTTCAGTCATATGTGCAGCTAAACAAAACTGTTTTTAGCTTAGATTTGAACATTGTCAGAGTAGAAGCCTGTCTCACATCTTCAGGAAGACTGTTCCAGATTTTAGCTGCATAAAACTGAAACGCAGATTCCCCATGTTTAGTCCTGACTCTGGCACCAGCAGGAGGCCGGTCCCTGAGGTCCTCAGAGTCCGAGATGGTTCATATGGCACAAACATATCCAAGATGTACTTTGGTGCTAGGCCATGGAGAGACTTGTACACAAGCAGAGCTGCTTTAAAGTCTCTTCTCTGAGCCACAGGGGGCAGTGCAGAGACCTGAGAACAGGACTAATGTGATCATACTTCCTGGTTCTGGTCAGGACCCGAGCAGCAGCGTTCTGGATGTACTGCAGCTGTTTTACAACTCGTTTGGAGAGGCCAGTGAGCAGGCCGTTACAGTCTAATCTACTGGAGACAAACGCATGGATAAGTCTCTCTAAATCTGGTTTTGACACTATATTTTTGATTTTGGCAATTTTTTTAGATGGTAAAAAGCTGCTGATGTTATTGATTTGACGTGTTGAAGTTCAAGTCTGAGTCCATTATTACCCCCAGATTTCTAATTTGGTTTGTAGGTTTTAGAGCAAGACTCTGGAGGTGACCGCTAACACTTTCTCTTTGTTTCTGTGGGCCAAAAACGATTATTTCAGTCTTGTCTGAGTTCAGCTGGAGAAAGTTGTTTTGCCTCCACAAACTGATCTGTTGGATGCAGTGACAGAGTGAATCTACTGGTCCATAGTCACCTGCCGATAGTGAAACATAGATCTGAGTGTCGTCTGCATAATTGTGATAGGACACATTTTCACTGCGTATCAACTGACCTAACGGCAGCATGTAGAGGTTGAACAGAAGGGGTCCCAGGACTGACCCTATGATAATACACAATCATGTAAATGTGTACAGTTTTAGCTCATGGCAGCATCAGGCTGAACTCATTTGGATAAATCAACTCTTCTTGGCCTTTTCATCCATTGGACAGAAGCCTCACAGTCAAGACCTTCAGGGTTATTTGGACCTTCAGTTCCAGGAGCATCAGGTTCTCCAGCATCTTTGTTCACAGGGAATTCCTTGACTTGGTCTAAATTCTCCATAAAGTGGAGAACTCCCTCTCACAGTCTGAAATTGAGAGATGACCACATTGAAATAGTCTCAAGAGGATGAGAGAGGGAGAAACTCATGTTTCTTGTCAAAACTTATAATTGTCAATTGCCTGAGTTTAGACCTTAGACATGTCAGAATGACAGAAGAGATTCTCACTGAGACGAAAGCACGTGTACTGCTTCTGTGATTGGCCGAAACCCCATGCGGGTTTTTTTTTTTTGGTCCTTCTTCTGAGTAGCACTAGCTCCGCCGGCGCTAGGCGCTAGCTTTGCACATGACCACATTCTAATCGTGTACATTGCGATTAGCAAATCGCATTTGATCACATTGCGATTTAATTGCAAATGCAATTGTATCCTTTATAAAGATGACATGAAATGAATGAAATAATAGATTCAATAGCCTGTATTTTACAGAAAATTTATATTTTATTTGATATTTAACATTTTATTTTTCACACCAGTGATCGCGGGCTGGCCCTCTGCTACATGCGGACACTGTCGCCCCTCAGAGGCCCCTCAGAGGCCCCTCAGAGGCCCCTCAGAGGCCCCTCAGAGGAAACTGCTGTTGTGATTTTGGGCGTTACAAAAATGAATTGAATTGAAATTAAAATCAAGTGCATTGCCCATAACAAAATTGGAAGCTCCAAAAACGCACCTGTTGTATTATTTTTAGATTGTAGGCCTAGTAAACTTGTCTTGTTTTTCTTTTTGACTTGTATAAGTTGTTTTATCATTGTTCATTGTTTCATGTTGCACTGAATCACCAAAGCGAGTTCCTATGTTTGTGAATGCTGTTCATTGACGAGTCTAGTCATGTGCATCGTAACACAACAACCAAAGGTTAAATGGTCAATTGTAGGCGAAATAAAACAAATAATTGATTTAACTAATTGTCATGCTCTTGCGATAAATATATATTGCCCATTTGTTTTGTTTAATGCATTATTCAGACTTCATTTTTTGAAGTTGCTATTACCGTACTTTTTGGGTTATACAGCGCTATAAAAACTGCTCCAACAAAATTTACAAAGAAACAAGAAATTGTACATACAGGCCACACCTGTCAATAAGCCGCTGGTGCATTGTAACTTGAGATATTTACTCATGCCAGTGGTCGGGCGGCGCTAATTTCTTTAATTGTAATAAAATTGTAAAAAAACACAGCATTTCGAAGCGAGTGAGTGTTACGCTGTAACATGAGATATTTACACAAAAATATGCTCCACGGTAGTGATGCTCGGGTCAAGTCTGTGGAGGAAAGTCTCATTTCAATGCAGCAGGTTCAAAACTACAGACCGCTGTATATGGCAGGGCAGCGCTCCACGTGTGGCTTTGCCTTCTGCAGCATCTAGAGTCACTTCCTCATTAGACTCGTTTCTCTGTGAATATGAGTCTGTGACAAAGTTACAGACTAAAGACTGGACCAAAAGACCACCCCCTATCTCCCCTATCTACATTTACATAGCTACGACTGACTCATTCCTGTCGGATTGGCATTTTGTCTAAATGACAGTACCGTGATACTCTAAAGAAACATTGGGACGTTCATTTTTGTCATTATGGACCAGCCCCTATGCAAATATCTTCAAAAGCACATTCCCAATGTTATTCATATATGGATCATCTGCACCTCGCACGCTTGACATGCAAGTTACACAAATAATGACACAATACACGGTCAACACAGCATACGTCCACCCCACTTCTCTTTGCATCCCCTGTCACAGAGTAAGATGCCTGTGCCTTTCAAGCCACGACACATCACCACGTGACTACCGCCCCTTTACGTATTTCCATAGCAACCAGTGATAGCATAGATTATGACTTCTACATACTAATTTACATTAAAAGCACACATTTCTTGGTGCTTTGATTACATTTAAATCCAATATTTTGCTGTTGCACTGTTCATGTGTTGATGTGCTGCTGCAGGTGATTCAGTTTGCTCTGAGGGACTACATCCAGTACTGGTACTACACTCTGAGTGAGGACGAGTCCTTCTTACTGGAGATCCGGCAAACGCTGCAGAACGCGCTGGTGCAGTTCTCTACACGGTACACACACTCACGTACAAACATGTGGTCCTGGACTGAGCGAGCTGTACAAACATGTGGTCCAGGACTGAGCGAGCTGTAACCATGTGCTCTGCAGGTCCAAGGAGGTGGACTGGCAGCCCTACTTCACCACGCGCCTGGTGGACGACTTTGCCACACATTTACGAGTGTTTGGGAAAGCGCAAGACCGGCTCACAGAGAGAGACAACAATAAGGGTATGTTCACTTCCCCTCTGCTCTTGTGGCGCTCCTCTCAGGGGGTCAAAGGTGATTGTTGTGTTTGTAGGGGACATGCAGGAGGAGATGGTGGACTGGTTCTTTGAGGCTGAGGTGGAGATGGAGAGGACAGTGTGCAGAGACGTGGTGTGCACTAGTCCCAAAGACGAAGAGGGTGAATGCCACACACAGTTGAGTGTTAGTGTTGAAAGCCTGTGCTGACCACACCTTGTGTTCAGGTTTCCTCCGGGACCTGTGCGAGTTACTTCTCTACCTGCTGCTGCCGCCTGGAGACTTCCACAACAAGAACATGAGATACTTCCTGAGAGTGAGTCTGCAAACGTTAGGCAACATTTCTGTGGTTTCTGTGGGAGAGCTATGGTAATGGTCACCTATGACCTTAACATGTGCTAGTTATCAGCTGACGTGGGTGTGTCTGTGTGTGTGGCTCGCTGTGTGTGTGACGTGCTGTGCGACGTGCTGTGTGACGTCTTGTGTGACGTGCTGTGTGATGTCTTGTGATGTCTTGTGTGACATGTTGTGTGATGTCTTGTGACGTGCTGTGTGCAGGAGGTCCTGGCCTGTGGAGTCCTCCTTCCTCTCATCCATCAACTCAGTGACCCAGATTACATCAACCAGTTTGTCATCTGGATGGTAAGCAGATACCACAGAGCTTCCACACGTCTTACACTGATAACTCAGACTCATGAGCATGTGTTGTCCACAGATCCATGACTCCAGCTGTAACTATGAAGCCTTCATGAACATTCTAAAGCTGAGCGACCGAGTAGCCGAGCTGGAGGCTGTGAAAGACAAGGTGCTGGAGGAACTGCAGTACCTGCGCTCGCTCGACACGGCAGGCGACGGTGTGTCTTCTAGTCCCTCCTGGTTATTCTGTAGATTTTTTTCTTACAGTTCAACATTATACTTCATAATATGAACATAATAATCACCAGTGTACATAACTTTTATTATTTATTTAATGCTTAACATGTATGAGACACAAAAACCACAGGAGTAAAATGCTGGAGTAGAGTAGAGAGATGCTTCCTGCATGGTCAGCTAGTTTATGAATTCAGGTGACTAATTAACGTGATAATCATAAATAAAAAAGGCCTTGTAGATGGAGCACAGTTGGACCATGGGCTAAATAGGCTCAATTGTGACAACTTTAGCATTATTTACTTAAATCATATATACATCATACATTTGACAGTTTCCACTGTTGAACAGTAATTTAAGTACTTTAATTGAAGCATGGCCTTTTGTTGTCTCTGTTTTTAGACATCAATGTCATCAAGAACCAGATAAATAGCCTGCTGTTTGTGAAAAAAGTGTGCGAGAGCCGCATCCAGAGACTGCTCTCTGGAAAGGTAAGCCCTGTCTCACTATGAAAATACATAATACATTACATATTACATAATAAAACGACACGTATAAAGGTGCAACCCTGATAAAGATCTTAAAGCCAAGGTATAAATCTGAGGATTTTCTAAAACATTAAATGTTTTCTCGGGTGGTAAGAAAACAAGAATTTAAGAAGACCTTGCAAACTTGAGCAAAACTCAGTAAAATTTAGTTTTCTAAATTTAATTTTTTAATGAATTGAACAAGACTGTTCAGCAAACTTCTTTCCATATATGTTATTAAAAGCCAAACCTTTAAACCTTCTTTATTTGGTTGGGGAGAGCACATGTTAATGAGCATACAGGATACACATGCTGCAAACATGTCATTATTGTAGCCATGGGCTCATTTCCATCTGCTGTCCCACATTCATACACCAGCACACGGACACTGTGGCTGTGGAGTTCTGACTAGATCGGGTGCTGACGAGTTGGCGTTTGATATTGCGCAATTGAGACTGGAGAAACAAATCCCTTCATTATTGTTTTTCTTTAAGAGTTGTCATGAGTTGTCATGAGTTGTCTTCTTCTTGCAGGAGGTGGATGCACTGAAGTTGGCAGCCAACTTTGGAAAGCTGTGTGTCATCCCTCTGGACCAGATTTTGGTCCACAACATAGCCCTGCAGTTCTTTATGGGTAAGTAGTACTATTCAGTCTTTACCTTAAACCTTACCTTAAATTTTAAATGTAGTTATTATAAATGTACTCCACAATTGGTGGTGGAACTCTACTTCTGAAGCCAAAGCGGCCCTGAGGTTCCGCCGCACTCACACATTTATACATAAGCAAGATGAGCTGCTGCTGCTCGATCAAAGCATGGATTCTCTTTGTCACACTTATTTGAGGCCTTTTTCCAACTCAGGCCGGCTGTACACTCAAGGACTCAGAAATCATCCAGTTTACTAGACCTAGTGCACCAATTATGCTTTACTCAAAATATGACAGCAATATATGATGGCAGACAATATGACCATAAAGAAGTGACTTTTACTGTTCCGTGAACTGTAACAGATGAGCTGATGAAGTCACTTTCAAATAACATTCGTCACATGCTAGCATTAGCCTGTTGTACCTTTTAGGGTGAAATCAAACTTCTACCAGGGACCATGAATGCTTGGATTGAGCACAGGCTCCTGAACATTTGCGTTGTGTTTTTAATATCTGGTTCTCGAGTTTTCAGACCATCTAAAAATGTAATGTGTTACCATGGTAACCGTGTGACGTCACTGTAAAGTATAGATACAGTGAGAACATGTTGTGATTTTGCAAGATCTCCCACTTTTGGAGGGGTCTGAAATGTTCACTGTAGATGCATTTCCACAGTGAGAGACAGAATCTAAAAGAAAATCGGAAATCACATTGTATGATTTTGAAATGATTATGTTATTGCTGCAAATAAGTATTTGAACACCTGCCAATCAGTAAGAATTCTGACTCTCAAAGACCTGTTAGTCTGCCTTTTTAAAAGTCCATCTCCACTTCTTCATCTAAATTAGCAGCACATGATTGAGCTCGTTAGCTGCCCCCACAATCAGTCAGACTCCACCCACTGCCATGGGCAAGACCAAAGAGCTGTCACAAACACCAGAGACAATATTGAAGACCTGCACAAGGCTGGAAAGGGCTACGGGGCGATTGGAAGCGGCTTGGTTAAAAAAAAAGATCAACCGTTGAAGCAATTGTTAGAAAATGGATGCGGTTAAAGATGACTCAATGCAAGATCCCCAAACCTGACGGATCTAGAATACATCTGTGTGGAGGAGAGGGCCAAAAGCCCTGCTGGAGTGTGAGCAAACCGAGTCAAGAGCAACTGGAACGTTTGATTTTGATCTTTGTAATTGTAAACAAAGGCTACTGTACCACATATATAGCAAAAAAAACATTTAAAAATCCTACAATGTGTTTTTCTTTTCTTTTTTTTTGGATTCTGTCTCTCAAAGTGGAAATGCACCGACGTTTGAAATGTTAGAACCCCATCAGGAAAATCACAGGGTGTTCAAATGTTCAAATATTTTCCTCCCATTAAATCCAAAACTGCTCTCTATGAATGTACTTTATTTTTCTATGAAATTCTAAATAAAATTAATTGTACTAATTGTACAATACAATAAACAACCACTTGACAATAAAAGCATAATCTAAATCATATTTGGCTCATGCTTGTGCACATGTTGCAGACTTCATGCAAGCTGCTGGGGCCCAGGCAGAGCTGTTCTTCTGGCTCACAGTGGAGGGGTACAGAGTGACAGCGCAGCAACAGCTGGAGGCCATGCAGCTGTGGAGCCGGGACGGGAGGAAGCAGCCGGACACCACCAAAGGCCTGCTGAAGGCTGCAGCACTGGGCGTCTTTGAGCAGTACCTGTCTGAGAAGGTCCATTCCACTCACTCTCCTCTCTCTCCTCCCTCTCCTCCCTCTCCTCCCTCTCCTCACTCTCCTCACTCTCCTCCCTCTCCTCACTCTCCTCCCTCTCCTCCCTCTCCTCCCTCTCCTCACTCTCCTCACTCTCCTCCCTCTCCTCACTCTCCTCCCTCTCCTCCCTCTCCTCACTCTCCTCACTCTCCTCCCTCTCCTCCCTCTCCTCACTCTCCTCCCTCTCCTCACTCTCCTCACTCTCCTCCCTCTCCTCACTCTCCTCCCTCTCCTCCCTCTCCTCACTCTTCTCACTCTTCTCACTCTCCTCACTCTCCTCACTCTCCTCACTCTCCTCACTCTCCTCTCTCTCCTCTCTCTCCTCCCTCTCCTCTCTTTCCTCCCTCTCCTCCCTCTCCTCCCTCTCCTCTCTCTCCTCTCTCTCCTCACTCTCCTCACTCTCCTCACTCTCCTCACTCTCCTCACTCTCCTCCCTCTCCTCACTCTCCTCCCTCTCCTCCCTCTCCTCCCTCTCCTCCCTCTCCTCTCTCTCCTCACTCTCCTCACTCTCCTCACTCTCCTCCCTCTCCTCCCTCTCCTCTCTCTCCTCACTCTCCTCACTCTCCTCACTCTCCTCACTCTCCTCACTCTCGTCACTCTCGTCACTCTCCTCCCTCTCCTCCCTCTCCTCCCTCTCCTCACTCTCCTCACTCTCCTCACTCTCCTCCCTCTCCTCACTCTCCTCACTCTTCTCACTCTCCTCACTCTCCTCACTCTCCTCACTCTCCTCACTCTCCTCACTCTCGTCACTCTCCTCCCTCTCCTCACTCTCCTCCCTCTCCTCCCTCTCCTCACTCTCCTCCCTCTCCTCACTCTCCTCCCTCTCCTCACTCTCCTCACTCTCCTCCCTCTCCTCCCTCTCCTCCCTCTCCTCACTCTTCTCACTCTCCTCACTCTCCTCACTCTCCTCACTCTCGTCACTCTCCTCCCTCTCCTCCCTCTCCTCCCTCTCCTCCCTCTCCTCCCTCTCCTCTCTCTCCTCTCTCTCCTCGGGCTCAGGACAGCACATTCACAAACTGTGTTTCACAGGCGTCTCCAAGAGTACAAGTGGATGAAATGTTAATCACTAGACTTGGAGAGAAACTTCAGAAGGATGAACCCACTCCCGAGATTTTTGATAACATCCAGAAAAAGGTTATTTTGTTTTGTCTTTTTACATTTTATTCACACCTACTTTGTGTAGAAGATTTCACGTTTCTCTGCTGCTTTGCTGAAATTGCTATTACGATCAATAAAGTATATTTTTAATGAAGTTGAATGGTAATCTATCCTGATTTCTCTCTGAACCCTCTGATGTGTGTCGGGCAGGTGTATGACATGATGCTCCGTGATGAGCGCTTCTACCCGTCCTTCAAACAGTGCCCGCTCTATGTGCGCATGCTGGCAGAACTGGACATGCTGAAGGAACCCAGCTACAGGGGCTCGGACGACGGCGAGGGGGAGTCCTTTAATGGCTCCCCCACCGGAAGTCTTAACCTGGTTTGTGCAGCGGTTCAACAGCCGGGCACCATAATGAAGCTGACTAACACTCTGTACATGTGTTTTAGTCTCTGGATGAACTGTCTACCTCCTGCCATGACGACTCTCTGCATCTCCACGCCTTCATCTCAGACACAGGTGCAGTCACACTCACACACTCGCACGCACACACACACACACACACCAGTAATGTGGGTCATGCATGTGCAGTGACCCCAGGGTAGACCACAGTGACCCCAGGGGTAGACCACAGTGACCCCAGGGGCAGACCACAGTGACCCCAGGGGCAGACCACAGTGACCCCAGTGGTAGACCACAGTGACCCCAGTGGTAGACCACAGTGACCCCAGGGGCAGACCACAGTGACCTTAGGGGCAGACCACAGTGACCCCAGTGGTAGACCACAGTGACCCCAGTGGTAGACCACAGTGACCCCAGGGTAGACCACCACAGTGACCCCAGGGTAGACCACCACAGTGACCCCAGGGTAGACCACCACAGTGACCCCAGTGGTAGACCACAGTGACCCCAGTGGTAGACCACAGTGACCCCAGGGTAGACCACCAAAGTGACCCCAGGGTAGACCACCACAGTGACCCCAGGGGCAGACCACAGTGACCCCAGTGGTAGACCACAGTGACCCCAGTGGTAGACCACAGTGACCCCAGTGGTAGACCACAGTAACCCCAGGGTAGACCACAGTGACCCCAGGGTAGACCACCACAGTGACCCCAGGGGCAGACCACAGTGACCCCAGGGGCAGACCACAGTGACCCCAGGGGTAGACCACAGTGACCCCAGGGTAGACCACCACAGTGACCCCAGGGTAGACCACCACAGTGACCCCAGTGGTAGACCACAGTGACCCCAGGGTAGACCACCACAGTGACCCCAGGGTAGACCACCACAGTGACCCCAGGGTAGACCACCACAGTGACCCCAGGGGCAGACCACAGTGACCCCAGTGGTAGACCACAGTGACCCCAGGGTAGACCACAGTGACCCCAGGGTAGACCACCACAGTGACCCCAGTGGTAGACCACCACAGTGACCCCAGTGGTAGACCACCACAGTGACCCCAGGGTAGACCACCACAGTGACCCCAGTGGTAGACCACCACAGTGACCCCAGTGGTAGACCACCACAGTGTCCCCAGGGTAGACCACCACAGTGTCCCCAGGGTAGACCACCACAGTGTCCCCAGGGTAGACCACCACAGTGACCCCAGGGGGTCACAGGGTAGACCATCACAGTGACCCCAGGGTAGACCACCACAGTGACCCCAGGGTAAATCACAGTGACCCCAGGGTAGACCACCACAGTGACCCCAGGGTGGGGCAGACCACAGTGACCCCAGGGGCAGACCACAGTGACCCCAGGGGCAGACCACAGTGACCCCAGGGTAGACCACAGTGACGTGCAGAGAGTGATTTCCTTGTTTTCTGTCCGTCTCTCTCGCCTTTGTTCATGGAGGGATAAAACAAAGTAACTAGATGCAGAATGTATATTGTGGACCGTCCCTGTCTCACTACAGTAAAGTCTATCTCCCCGTCACAGCTGCAATTGTCAGATGTATGCATAGCCTCTTCTATAGGTTCACCAGAGAATGAACCTGCGTTGGCTAGTGATGCTAGTGGTTTTACCCCTCCCGCCGTTTTGGCATTCTCTGACCCACCGAGCCTGCCACGCACAACATGTAGGATCTGCTCCTGAACAACAATGTATTGTAACAAATGAATCAGCCTTAATGCGGGGCAGGCCGCAGTGTTGAGTCCCAATCCAGCTCTCCACAACTTATTGCATGTCATTCCCAAATCTTATCCCCATTTCACCAGTACTATCCTGTGAAATAAAGCTTACGGGCTAAAAATCATTGTAAAAAATAAGTAAATCAAATTAAGGGAGTTTGCTTCTTTCCTTTGTACTCTCTCTGTTTCCCGCTCGCTAAGTTCAGGGCGCAAGAGCAGAGTCAGACGTGGAGTAGGGCAGACACTAGGTAAATCAGCTCACTGGGATTGTAGACATAGGACAGTGAGGTGTTAAGCTGTAAAATGCTGCATGTTTTATTACAATCTGAATCATATTCTAAAGAACCGAATTGGACGTGCTGAAATTCAAAGACATGTTTAGTTTGGAGATAATAATAATAATAATAACTTTTATTTATATAGCGCTTTTAAGTGACCCAAAGACGCTGAACATAATAAAAAAGGGGGGGTATTTACAGACAGGGGGGACAACACGTACAATACACATTAATATACAGATAAAATGAACAAGACAGAAGAAGTAGAGAGAGAAAGATGGGGATGTAACAGGGGGTAGAAGAGGAGGCAATGGGGTAGAGGAGGCTAGGGGTAGGGGAGGTCATAGGCTTGGGTGAAGAGGTATGTTTTTAGGCGGGATTTGAATGTTGTGAGTGAGGGAGAGTGGGACATGGGGGGAGGGAGTTCCAGAGTCGGGGTGCTGTTCGGGAGAATGCTCTGTCGCCAAAACTTTTGAGTCGGGATGTTGGTGCAGTCAGGGTGAGAGAGGAGGAGGATCGGAGAGCTCGGGAGGGGCGGTGGGGGAGGGGCGGAGAGCTCGGGAGGGGCGGTGGGGGATGAGGAGGTCAGACAGGTAGGGGGGGGGCAAGGTGGTGAAGAGCTTTGAAGGTGAGGAGGAGTATTTTAAAGTTTATGCGCTGCTTGATGGGGAGAGAGTGGAGAGAGTTGAGAACGGGAGTGATGTGATCACGGGACCGGGTGTGGGTGAGGAGGCGGGTGTGGGTGAGGAGGCGGGTGTGGGTGAGGAGGCGGGTGTGGGTGAGGAGGCGGGTGTGGGTGAGGAGGCGGGTGTGGGTGAGGAGGAGGGTGTGGGTGAGGAGGAGGGTGTGGGTGAGGAGGAGGGTGTGGGTGAGGAGGCGGGTGTGGGTGAGGAGGCGGGTGTGGGTGAGGAGGCGGGTGTGGGTGAGGAGGCGGGTGTGGGTGAGGAGGCGGGTGTGGGTGAGGAGGCGGGTGTGGGTGAGGAGGCGGGTGTGGGTGAGGAGGAGGGTGTGGGTGAGGAGGCGGGTGTGGGTGAGGAGGCGGGTGTGGGTGAGGAGGCGGGTGTGGGTGAAGAGGGTGTGGGTGAGGAGGCGGGTGTGGGTGAGGAGGCGGGTGTGGGTGAAGAGGGTGTGGGTTGTAGTGGCAAAAATCTCTAGATAAGACAAAGAAGCAAGTTGTCTTGTTTCAAAAGTAAACTGTTTAATCTTGTGGCTGAATCAGAAAGAAACTCGAGTGGACTCGGCCATTCTCATAGAAGGCCGAGTCCACGCGTCTGTCTCTTGCCTGCTTCCCAAAAATGTCTGTCTCCCAAATCCTCCCGTCCCCCCTCTGTCCCCTTCCTTAAATCACCGATGGTCACATGACCACACACACACAGAAGTTCCCGGTCACTGGTCTCTCAGGTACAAAGGAACCAAGGAGCAAATGGGACATCAAAGAAACAGTGGTTTCAGGAAGGAGACAGTACATAACATTTGCATTCATTCAATTCACATGTCTTGCCTAGTGTGAAACATAACGTGGGACTTCCTAGCCACTCCAGGGAGTCCGGACATGTAAATTTCCAGGCCAAAAGGGGTTGTCAGGCTGTTAGAACTAAATCTGATTAGAAATAGAATTGAAAGTTAAAAAGTAAAGGGCCAGATTATATTTTTTCCACAACAGGGTGAGGAGGCGGGTGTGGGTGAGGAGGAGGGTGTGGGTGAGGAGGAGGGTGTGGGTGAGGAGGAGGGTGTGGGTGAGGAGGCGGGTGTGGGTGAGGAGGAGGGTGAGGAGGAGGGTGTGGGTGAGGAGGAGGGTGTGGGTGAGGAGGCGGGTGTGGGTGAGGAGGGTGTGGGTGAGGAGGAGGGTGTGGGTGAGGAGGGTGTGGGTGAGGAGGAGGGTGTGGGTGAGGAGGCGGGTGTGGGTGAGGAGGCGGGTGTGGGTGAGGAGGAGGGTGTGGGTGAGGAGGCGGGTGTGGGTGAGGAGGGTGTGGGTGAGGAGGAGGGTGTGGGTGAGGAGGCGGGTGTGGGTGAGGAGGCGGGTGTGGGTGAGGAGGCGGGTGTGGGTGAGGAGGAGGGTGTGGGTGAGGAGGCGGGCAGCGGAGTTTTGGACCATTTGGAGTCTATGGAGGGAATGGGAGGAGATGCCAGTGAGGAGGGAGGTGCAGTAGTCGAGGCGGGAGGAGATGAAGGCGTGGATGAGGGATTCAGCAGCGGGGAGGGTGAGGCAGTGTCGGATTTTGGCGATGCGGCGGAGGTGGAAGTATGAGGTCTTGACGATGTGGCTGACATGGGGAGTGAAGGAGAGGGTGGGGTCCATGATGACACCGAGATTGCGTACCAGGGTAGAGGGGGTGATGGTCGAGGTGTCGATGCTGAGTGAAAAGGGACCAGTTTTATTGAGAGTGGATTTGGTGCCAATGAGGAGGAGCTCTGTTTTGTCACTGTTCAGTTTGAGGAAGTTGAGCGTGAGCCATGATTTTATTGTAGAGATGCAGGTTTCGATGTGGCTGAGGGGAGGGTTTTGGGTGGATTTGGTGGTGAGGTATATCTGGGTGTCGTCAGCGTAGCAGTGAAAGTCCAGGTTGAGTTGGCGGAGGATGTGACCAAGGGGGAAGATGTAGCAGATGAAGAGGAGGGGGCCGAGGACTGAGCCCTGGGGGACCCCCTGCGTTACTGGGGAGAGGGTGGATGAGTGACCGGAGAGGGAAATGAACTCTTGCCTGTTGGTGAGGTAGGATGTGAGCCAGTCAAGTGCAGAGCCCTCAACACCCAGTTGGCGCAGCCTTTGTAGGAGGATGGAATGGTTTATAGTGTCAAAGGCTGCGCTGAGGTCTAGTAGTAACAGGATGTTGAGGGCCCCGGAGTCTGCAGAGGTGAGGAGATCGTTGAGTACTTTGACCAGGGCTGTTTCAGTGCTGTGAAGTGGGCGGAAGCCAGATTGGAGGGGTTCATAGAGGTTGTTTGACTGGAGGTGGGTGTGAAGTTGGGCGGCGACGATGCGTTCCAGCGTTTTTGAGAGGAACGGCAGGTTGGAGATGGGGCGGTAGTTGGAGAGGTTGGCGGAGTCTAGGGTGGGTTTTTTGAGGATGGGGGTGATGGAGGCCAGTTTGTAGATGGAAGGAACATGGCCGAGGGATAGAGACTGGTTGAAGAGGGTGGTGAGATGGGGGATGAGAGCAGGGAGGCAGGCCTTGGTTAGAGTCGTTGGGAGGTGGTCGAGAGAGCAGGTGGTGGTTTTGGAAGCGGTGATGAGGTCTATGATATGAGAGGAGTTAACAGAGGAGAAGGTGGTGAGGGCAGGGAAGGGTGGGTGGTCAGGGAGCGGAGGGGGGGCAGGGGTGGGGGTGGTGATGGAGTTAATGGAGACGGCAGTCATGGAGCTGTTGATAAATGATGCTTGAAATGACAACTTTACAAATAAAGTATTGCTTAAAATGCAGCAAACTCCCGGATATTAAAGCATTTTTCTAAAGACAATACAATAGACACAAATGGTGGTGTGAAAAAGTGTTTGCCCGTTCATGATTTCTTATTTTTTGGAATGTTTGTCACACTTTAATGTTTCAGATCATCAAACCAATTTAAATATTGGTCAAAGACAACTAAAATAAACACAAAAGGCCATTTTTAAATGAAGGTTTTTTATTATTTAGGGAATACAAACTTACCCCTGTGTGAAAAGGTTATTGCCCCCGAAACCTAATGCAATGGAGCATCTGCGATGCTCATCTCCTGGTGCAGCGGTAACGCCCTGAAGATGCTCCAGATGATCATTGCACAATTTTAAATCACCTCTATTGGGAAATTCATTCACATACATTGTTTTTAGCAGTTATAATGGGTATTTGTAGTCTCCAAAATGTATTTTTTTAACAGCTAAAAATGTAGTAAAACAGTTTAGCACAGTATTTGGATCACTTGTTCTGAATATACTTTCTGGATCATCTGAAACTTTACACAGTTGTTGTCATGACAAACAGCAAGTACAGTGAACAGCAAACATGTTTTAACAAAGTTTACTTATGTTGTCTTTGATTCAAAATTAAATTAGTTTGAGCTGAAACATTTAAGCGTGACAAACATGGGTAAAAATAAAGAAACCACTTTCTGTGCACAGACAGTGATGTTCATGGTCCTACGAGCCTCAGATGTTCCATGTACAACATACATCTGTCTCATTCTTTTACAGTCTCATTCCACAGTTCCATGGCCTTCATTCCCATTTGTTTTTTCTTTTTATCTCCCCCCATTTTTCTCTTGCTGCTCTTTCTCGTCTACTTTCTACGGTCTACTATCTCTTGCCCCGTCTCCTGCTCCTGTCACATTCTCCTGTCTCCTGCTCCTGTCTCCTGCTCCTGACACCTGCTCCTGTCTCCTGCTCCTGTCACCTGTCCCTGTCCCCTCCTCTGTGTGGCCTGTGTGTGCTGCTTCGTTGCCTCTGTATTGAGAGTGTAGTAGCTGATGCTTTTGTTCCGGGCCCCTGGGCTGCTGCAGGAGTGTGTAATGACCACGGTAAGACGTATGCGCTGTACGCCATCACAGTCTTCAGGCGCACTCAGGACGGCAGTGAGGACTGCTGGAAGACTTACCGCCGCTACTCGGACTTCCACGACTTCCACATGAGGATCACAGAGCAGGTGGGGCCCGCATCATAAGGACAAGGACATGTCACAGGACCTGGGCTAATGCTGTTTCCTTCTCCATTTGTCAGTTTGAAAATCTAACCTCCATCCTAAGACTGCCGGGCAAAAAGACTTTCAACAACATGGACCGAGAATTCTTGGAGAAGAGAAAAAAAGACCTGAATTCATACTTGCAGGTACAAACCTGGTTTGTGTTCTTCTGTTCATTTCTCACATGTACTGGTGCTGCTTTTGTCCAATTCTGCCTTTGGTTTGCAGTTACTGCTGAACCCAGAGATGGTGAAGGCGTGTCCAGCTCTGATTCCTTATGTCTATGACTTTCTGGAAAATAAAGCCTACAACAAGGGCAAGGGAGAGTTTGCACGCAAGGTAATTCTACAAGATAACTGTCAGTTTTGTTTTTAATTCACTCTGATCAACAGATCGAGTCATGTGAAATCCTCAATTATTATTTTAGGGTTTAGGTTTTTCAATTTCGAGGCCCTCACTCGATCCTTTGTCTGTAAAAATGTCATTATACAATTCACATTTCACATGTAAATAACATGAATCCAATAATAACATATATTCATAAAATCATTTCCCCCTGAAAAATCTAGTAAAAGTGCAGTCTTTACGCAGACTTCAGACTTTCTTTAAATTTGCTCCAGGTCTAAATAGTGTAGTAGTATAGTATCCATAGTGACTAAGTTTATGAAACTCAAATGACAGTGAAAAAAAGTAAACCAGTTTTAGTTTCAAAGACACTTTTGAGTGCAGCAGTCTGCTCAGCGTTTGACTGATTTCACTGTTAATTTAAACCCTGAGTCTAAAACTTGGTCTGAACCTGGTCTTTGCTTTACCTTTGCTGTTACTTTTCTGAATCCACTGGTCGTGCAGTGGTTGAGCTGAAACTGGGACCTGTGGTTGGGTCTGATCTGAGTCTCTTGTTAATTAAACTTATCAAATAGGGTGTTGTGTGCTGTATTGTTCTGTGTATGTATCTGCTTAATAAATATATATTATATATATTATATATATATATTATATTATATATATTATATATATATATATATATATATTATATATATAATATATATTATATATATATATTATATATATATATATAATATATATATAATAGCGTGCTCTTTTTAGATTGACACCTTTGTAAACCCTCTGAGGAGCTCCATGAGAAACGTGTCTAATGCTGTGAAAGCGCTGCCCGACAGTTTGGCTGAAGGAATGAACAAAGTGTCTGACAACATGGGCCGAATGTCTGAACGTTTGGGCCAAGACATCAAGCAGTCCATCTTTAAGGTACCGCCCCCTCCCCCCTCTGTGCTCATGTTATTGCCCCTCCCCCCTCTGTGCTCATGTTATTGCCCCTCCCCCCTCTGTGCTCATGTTATTGCCCCTCCCCCCTCTGTGCTCATGTTATTGCCCCTCCCCCCTCTGTGCTCATGTTATTGCCCCTCCCCCCTCTGTGCTCATGTTATTGCCCCTCCCCCCTCTGTGCTCATGTTATTGCCCCTCCCCCCTCTGTGCTCATGTTATTGCCCCTCCCCCCTCTGTGCTCATGTTATTGCCCCTCCCCCCTCTGTGTTCATGTTATTGCCCCTCCCCCCTCTGTGCTCATGTTATTGCCCCTCCCCCCTCTGTGCTCATGTTATTGCCCCTCCCCCCTCTGTGTTCATGTTATTGCCCCTCCCCCCTCTGTGCTCATGTTATTGCCCCTCCCCCCTCTGTGCTCATGTTATTGCCCCTCCCCCCTCTGTGCTCATGTTATTGCCCCTCCCCCCTCTGTGCTCATGTTATTGCCCCTCCCCCCTCTGTGCTCATGTTATTGCCCCTCCCCCCTCTGTGCTCATGTTATTGCCCCTCCCCCCTCTGTGCTCATGTTATTGCCCCTCCCCCCTCTGTGCTCATGTTATTGCCCCTCCCCCCTCTGTGCTCATGTTATTGCCCCTCCCCCCTCTGTGCTCATGTTATTGCCCCTCCCCCCTCTGTGCTCATGTTATTGCCCCTCCCCCCTCTGTGCTCATGTTATTGCCCCTCCCCCCTCTGTGCTCATGTTATTGCCCCTCCCCCCTCTGTGCTCATGTTATTACCCCTCCCCCCTCTGTGCTCATGTTATTGCCCCTCCCCCCTCTGTGCTCATGTTATTGCCCCTCCCCCCTCTGTGTTCATGTTATTACCCCTCCCCCCTCTGTGCTCATGTTATTGCCCCTCCCCCCTCTGTGCTCATGTTATTACCCCTCCCCCCTCTGTGTTCATGTTATTGCCCCTCCCCCCTCTGTGCTCATGTTATTGCCCCTCCCCCCTCTGTGCTCATATTACCCCTCCCCCCTCTGTGCTCATATTGCCCCTCCCCCCTCTGTGCTCATATTACCCCTCCCCCCTCTGTGTTCATGTTATTGCCCCTCCCCCCTCTGTGCTCATGTTATTGCCCCTCCCTCCTCTGTGCTCATGTTATTGCCCCTCCCCCCTCTGTGCTCATGTTATTGCCCCTCCCCCCTCTGTGCTCATGTTATTGCCCCTCCCCCCTCTGTGCTCATGTTATTGCCCCTCCCCCCTCTGTGCTCATGTTATTGCCCCTCCCCCCTCTGTGCTCATGTTATTGCCCCTCCCCCCTCTGTGCTCATGTTATTGCCCCTCCCCCCTCTGTGTTCATGTTATTGCCCCTCCCCCCTCTGTGCTCATGTTATTGCCCCTCCCCCCTCTGTGCTCATGTTATTGCCCCTCCCCCCTCTGTGTTCATGTTATTGCCCCTCCCCCCTCTGTGCTCATGTTATTGCCCCTCCCCCCTCTGTGCTCATGTTATTGCCCCTCCCCCCTCTGTGCTCATGTTATTACCCCTCCCCCCTCTGTGCTCATGTTATTACCCCTCCCCCCTCTGTGCTCATGTTATTGCCCCTCCCCCCTCTGTGCTCATATTATTGCCCCTCCCCCCTCTGTGCTCATGTTATTACCCCTCCCCCCTCTGTGCTCATGTTATTGCCCCTCCCCCCTCTGTGCTCATGTTATTGCCCCTCCCCCCTCTGTGCTCATGTTATTGCCCCTCCCCCCTCTGTGCTCATGTTATTGCCCCTCCCCCCTCTGTGCTCATGTTATTACCCCTCCCCCCTCTGTGCTCATGTTATTGCCCCTCCCCCCTCTGTGCTCATGTTATTACCCCTCCCCCCTCTGTGTTCATGTTATTACCCCTCCCCCCTCTGTGGTCATGTTATTGCCCCTCCCCCCTCTGTGCTCATGTTATTGCCCCTCCCCCCTCTGTGCTCATGTTATTGCCCCTCCCCCCTCTGTGCTCATGTTATTGCCCCTCCCCCCTCTGTGCTCATGTTATTGCCCCTCCCCCCTCTGTGCTCATGTTATTGCCCCTCCCCCCTCTGTGCTCATGTTATTGCCCCTCCCCCCTCTGTGCTCATGTTATTGCCCCTCCCCCCTCTGTGCTCATGTTATTGCCCCTCCCCCCTCTGTGCTCATGTTATTGCCCCTCCCCCCTCTGTGCTCATGTTATTGCCCCTCCCCCCTCTGTGCTCATGTTATTACCCCTCCCCCCTCTGTGCTCATGTTATTACCCCTCCCCCCTCTGTGCTCATGTTATTACCCCTCCCCCCTCTGTGCTCATGTTATTACCCCGCCCTCCCTCATTCTCCTGATGACCTGTCTCACTTGTTTTCCTGCTATCCTGTCCCGTCCCTCTTCTCCCTCCTGTCTTACTGATGGCCTGTCTTGCCCTCCTCAGGTGCCTCCGCTCCTTCCAAAGTCAGACCTGGACCCTGAGCACTGCCGCGTGTCGGCGCAGCTGGATGATAATGTGAGTAAATATACTTCCCAATGGAGGAACACAATCAGTGTTTGGAGGGAATTCTGTTGTTTTTTTCCATAACACGGTGTTAAAGTGGCACACCATCATCATGTGTTCTGGGACTGTCCCGTCGCCCTGAAATATGGACTAAGATGAAAATAGCACTGCAGACATCCCACTAAATTTCAGAACTTTGTACCTGGGCCTCAAAACTCCTTTGATACTGACCGTTGAGGACTGGACATTATTATTATTGACAGTAACAAAATGGGGAAAAATTACAGTACATTTGGATGTAATATTTAAAGGGCCTATATCATGCTAAATCAACTTTTCAGAGATTTTAACCTTCTTATAGTGGTATTGGCACCTTGTATATGTGGTACTGTACTCAGGTTATTATTATAACCCTTACTTATAGTTACTTGGATATTAAGCACAGTCACTGTACTGATGTTTATTCCTTGTGACTCCAGGTAGATGACAACATCCCTCTGAGGGTGATGCTGCTGCTCATGGACGAGGT